>NC_053024.1:181546544-181846544 GCF_003073215.2 Triticum urartu | reverse complement strand
TTCGGAGTCCCGGATGTGATCACGGACATGACGAGGAGTCTCGAAATGGTCAAGACATAAAGATTGATTTATTGGACGACTATATTCGGACACCGGAAGTGTTCCGGGTGATTTTGGAGAAAACCGGAGTGCCGGAGGGTTACCGGAACCCCCCCCCCCCCCCCCCCCCCCAGAGAAGTAATGGGCTTTATGGGCCCTAGTGGAGAGAGAGAGAGGGGCGGCCAGGGTGGGCCGCGTGCCCCCTCCCCCTCTGGTCCAAATTGGACTAGGAGAGGGGGGCGGCGCCCCCATTTCCTTCTCCCTCTCCCCCTTCCTTTCCCCCTCCTAGTAGGAGTAGGAAAGAGGGGAGTCCTACTCCTACTAGGAGGAGGACTCCTCCTCCTTGGCGCGCCCCAAGGGCCAACCGGCCTCCCCCTTTCTCCTTTATATACGGGGGCAGGGGGCACCTCTAGACACACAACTTGATCTTCAAGATCCTTCTCTTAGCCGTGTGCGGTTCCCCCCTCCACCATAGTCCTCGATAATATTGTAGTGGTGCTTACGCGAAGCCCTGCGACAGTAGAACATCAAGATCATCACCACGCCGTCGTGCTGACGGAACTCTTCCCCGACACTTTTCTGGATCGGAGTCCGGGGATCGTCATCGAGCTGAACGTGTGCTAGAACTCGGAGTTGCCGTAGTTTCGGTGCTTGATTGGTCGGGCCATGAAGACGTACGACTACATCAACCGCGTTGTCATAACGCTTCCGCTGCGGTCTACGAGGGTACGTAGACTACACTCTCCCCTCTCGTTGCTATGCATCACCATGATCTTGCGTGTGCGTAGGAAATTTTTTGAAATTACTACGTTCCCCAACACTCCGGCGGTGTACCGGGATATGCAATGAATCAAGAGTGACATGTATGAAAGAATTATAAAGGTGGCTTTGCCACAAATACGATGTCAACTACATGATCATGCAAAGCAATATGACAATGATGTAACGTGTCATAACAAACGGAATGGTGGTAAGTTGTATGGCAATATATCTCGGAATGGCTATGGAAATATCATAATAGGTAGGTATGGTGGCAGTTTTGAGGAAGGTGTATGGTGGGTGTATGATACTGGCGAAAGTTGCGCGGTATTAGAGAGGCTGGCAATGGTGGAAGGGTGAGAGTGTGTATAATCCATGGACTCAACATTAGTCATAAAGAACTCACATACTTATTGGAAAAATCTATTAGTTATCAAAACAAAGTACTATGTGCATGCTCCTAGGGGGGTAGATTGGTAGGAAAAGACCATCGCTCGTCCCCAACCGCCACTTCATCACATAACGGTTCACCATACGTGTACGGGAATCACAAACTTTAGAACGAGTATTTCTCAAATTCACAACTACTCAACTAGCATGACTCTAATATCACCATCTTCATATCTCAAAAGAATCATCAAGTATCAAACTTCTCATAGTATTCAATGCACTTTTTATGAAAGTTTTTATTATACCCATCTTGGATGCCTAAAATATTAGGACTAATTTTATAACCAAACAAAATTACCATTCTGTTCTAAAATACTCTCAAAATAATATAATTTAAGCATGAGAGATCAATAATTTATATAAAATAAAACCACCACCGTGCTCTTAAAGATATAAGTGAAGCACTAGAGCAAAATTATCTAGCTCAAAAGATATAAGTGAAGCACATAGAGTGTTCTAATAAATTCCGATTCATGTGTGTCTCTCCAAAAGGTGTGTACAGCAAGGATGATTGTGGTAAACTAAAAAGCAAATACTCAAATCATACAAGACGCTCCAAGCAAAACACATATCATGTGGTGAATAAAAATATAGCATCAAGTAAAGTTACCGATAGACGAAGATGAAAGAGGGGATGCCTTCTGGTGCATCCCCAAGCTTAGGCTCTTGGTTGTCCTTGAATATTACCTTGGGGTGCCTTTAGAATCCCCAAGCTTAGTCTCTTTCCACTCCTTATTCCAAAATCCATCAAATCTTTACCCAAAACTTGAAAACTTCACAACAGAAAATCTCATGAGCTCCGTTAGTATAAGAAAACAAACCACCACTTCAAGGTACTGTAATGAACTCATTCTTTATTTATATTGGTGTTAAACCTACTGTATTCCAACTTCTCTATGATTCATACTCCCCGATACTAGCCATAGATTCATCAAAATAAGCAAACAACACACGAAAAACAGAATCTATCAAAAACAGAACAGTCTGTAGTAATCTGTAGGTGTCGAATACTTCTGTAACCCCAAAAAATTTGAAATAAATTGGTGGACGTGAGGAATTTGTCTATTAATCGTATGCATAAATAATCAACCTAATCTCACTCTTCACTAAAAAATGGAAGCAAATCTCTTGAGCGCTAAAGTTTCTGTTTTTTACAGCAAGATCGCAAAGACTTCCCCCAAGTCTTCCCAAAGGTTCTACTTGGCACAAACACTACTAAAAAGCTTAAAACCACATCTAAACAGAAGCTAGATGAATTATTTATTACTGAACAGGAACAAAAAACAAGAAACAAAAATAAAATTAGGTTGCCTCCCAACAAGCCCTATTGTTTAACGCCCCTAGCTAGGCATAAAAGCAAGAATAGATCCAGGTATTGTCGTCTTTGGTATGCAATCCATAAGTGGCTCTCATAATAGATTCATAAGGTAATTTAATTTTCTTCCTAGGAAAGTGTTCCATGCCTTCCATAAAGGAAATTGGAATCTAATATTTCCTTCTTTCATATCAATAATTGCACCAGTCGTTCTAAGGAAAGGTCTACCAAGAATAATAGGACATGTAGGATTGCAATCTATATCAAGAACAATGAAATCTATGGGCACATAATTCCTATTTGCAACAATAAGAACATCATTAATCCTTCCCATAGGTTTCTTAATGGTGGAATCCGCAAGATGCAAATTTAAAGAACAATAATCAAATTCACGGAAACCTAACACATCACACAAAGTTTTGGGAATCATGGAAACACTAGCACCCAAATCACATAAAGCATAGCATTCATTATATTTAATTTTAATTTTAATAGTAGGTTCCCACTCATCATAAAGTTTTCTAGGGATAGAAACTTCTAATTCAAGCTTTTCTTCATATGATTGCATTAAGGCATCAACGATATGTTTGGTAAAAGTTTTATTTTGATCATAAGCATGAGGAGAATTTAGCACGGATTGCAACAAGGAAATACAATCTTTCAAAGATCAATTATAATAATTAAATTCCTTGAAATCCAAAATAGTGGGTTCATTGCTATGTAAAGTTTTGACCTCTTTAATCCTACTTTTACCAATTTTTGCATTAAGATCTAAAAACTCTGAATCATTGGGATGCCTTTTAACTAAAGTTGACTCATCTCCAGTCCCATCCTTACCAAGATTCATATTGCAAAATAAATATTTAATAGGGGACACATCAATCACTTTTAGATCTTCATCATTATTATCATGAAAACTAGAGGAACACGCTTTTATAAAACAATCTTTTTAGCATGCATCCTAGCGGTTCTTTCTTTGCTCTCGTCAATGGAAATTATCATAGATTTGGGAGACTCATTGATATCATGCTTAGGTGTAATATATCTAAGTTTCAAAGATTCAACATCAATATAAATTCTATCCACGTTCCTAGCCAACTCATCAATCTTAGGCAATTTTTCTTCAAGCAAAGCAGTAAAATTCTTTTGCGAAATCATAAATTCTTTAAAACTAGTCTCAAAATTAGAGGGCATCTTATTAAATTTCCATAAGAGTTGTTGTAGTAATTACCATAATTATTAGAGGAATTACTAGAAAACAGCCTAGGATTAAAGTTTCCTCTATACACGTTGTTACCAAAATTGTTCCTACCAACAAAATTCACACCCATAGATTCATTATTATTCTCAATCAAAGTAGACAAAGGCATATCATTAGTATTAGAAGAAACACTCTTATTAGCAAACAATTTCATAAGTTCATCCATCTTTCCACTCAAAGCATTAATTTCTTCTATAGCATGAACCTTTTTACTAGTAGATCTTTTGGTGTGCCATTGAGAATAATTAACCATAATATTATCTAGGAGTTTAGTAGCTTCTCCTAAAGTGATTTCCATAAAAGTGCCGAATCTAAAAGATTTCTAGAAGCAAAATTCAATCTAGCATAAAAAATTGTATGATCATCCATAAATTTAATCCATGTGTAGGGGAATTACGTATCATTAATTTCATCCTCTCCCAAGCTTGTGCAACATGCTCATGATCAAGTTGCTTCAAATTCATAATATCATTTCTAAGAGAGATGATCTTAGTGGGACGAAAATACTTAGTGATAAAAGCATCTTTGCCCTTATTCCATGAATCAATACTATTTTTAGGCAAAGAGGAAACCAAGTTTTAGCACGATCTCTAAGCGAAAACGGAAATAGCTTCAATTTAACAATATGATTATCCACATCTTTCTTATTTTGCATATCACATAAATCAACAAAGTTGTTTAGATGGGTAGCGGCATCTTCACTAGGAAGGCCAGAAAACAGATATTTCATAACAAGGTTGAGCGTCGGTAAGAGGAGCAATCGGAGTATTAAGAAAACCATTATTGTTGGTATTGGAAAAGTCACACAATTTAGTATTATCTTGAGCCATCATGACAAACAATCCAACGCACAACCAAACAAGAGGCAAGCAAAGAGAGAGATGAATAGAAAAGAGGCTGACGAAAAACAGGGCGAATAAAACAGCAAGGGTGAAGTGGGGGAGAGAAAACGAGAGGCAAATGGCAAATAATGTAATGCGATGGATAATAGTTTGTGATGGGTACTTGGTATGTCTTGACTTGTGCATAGACGGCGCCAGAGATGGCTAGTTGCTGAGAGATCAAGTCTTGACTTGACTTGGTGCAACTTCCCCGGCAACGACGCCAGAAATCCTTCTTGCTACCTCTTGACACTACTAGGGAAAACCCTAGCAGTAGCGCGGGTATTTTGCCTATCAGTAGCGCAGGAGGACGCGCTACTGATAAGGCGTTACAGCTATTCCTTAGCAGTAACGCGTGCTACGCGCGCTGCTGCTAAGACATATAGCATCAGTGTTTCTTCACTCCAGCGCTACTGCTAATATAGCTAGTTGTAGCATGTTTACTTTCCATCGCTACTAGTATTCTTTTTCTCATTTTTTTTAATTTTCAGTGTATTTATATGCCGTTATACAAATTTTGGTACAATACCAATTATGAGGTTGTTATATCAATATGTCCATAACAGTGTGTCAAATGAAGGTGGATTAGGTTTAAGTGGAGAGAACATGTGGTGCATGTCAAAAGTACTACTAATCCAAACTTGATCTAGTTTGGGCTAGTAGTACTTTCGATGTGCACCACATGTTGCCTCCACTTGAATCTAATCCGAAAACACAAGCTATTTAATCATCATCATAGTCATTACCACCAACATTAGCTATTTAATCATCATAGTCATAGTGTAGCACACATCATCATCTTCAAACTCATTCTAGCTAGCTAATCCACCAACACTAGCTGCGGTAGCTATCTAATCACCACCAACACTAGCTAATAATAATCATCACAGTCATTACCACCAACACTAGCTATTTAATCATCATAACTCATTTCTAGCTAGCTAATCACTCCTACTGCTCTCTCTCTCTCAGCTAAAATAACATAAAACATGTGTAGCACTCCTGCTTCATCAAGTTGGAGCATGCAGATGAACCTGTCTCCTAATCGTGGGCTGCGCTTCTGATTGCTGCCCCTAGTACTTCTCTACGATCGTTCACAATTTTGCTCTAGTCTTTCACTATTAAGCATTCCTCGCTATTAGAAATCCTGAATGCACTAAAGTGCATTGTAGGAAATCTTGGTCGTAAGCTAACAATTCTCATGCGACCTTTAGTCTCGATCCAATGAGGAACAACATCCATCAGGAGTCCCTGTTGAAGAATATCGTATAGTAACATACTTAGCAATGAAGTTTAGCTTAAAAATAATGTATCCAAAAGATACACTGAGGACAAATAGTAAATATCTTACCATCTTTCCTAAATAGATGTGACCGTAGTTCAGTACGAACACTATTGGTCACACGTTTTGAGTACTAAGATTTTTAAGTCCACAAAAATACTTTGTCTTCCCAGTATGAAGATCCTCAAGCCATGAAACATAATGACTTATCTCCTCGGAGATTAGTTCAGCCCCAGGACAGTAGTAGGTCCTCTCTACCAAGCGCTGGACATGTTTGCTTGAACAGAAATAAGCTGTCAATAGAAATTAGTTGTCAACTATATTTGAATAAACAATATCGAAGACATAAATATGGTTGAGAAACTCACATAATGGTATAACTGGAGGCATCTACACATCGACCCAGATGTCGATATTACCTTCAATATCATCTTCTGGACGAATATCAAAGGTGATAACCATATTAGGCTCAAATGCATAAGTCTTGCATAGTGCTTGCTTAGTTTTGCATTCAAAATAGGTGTAGTTGTCTGTGTTGTATAATTTTGCGTGGAAAGTATAACCATGCTCGGTCTTCAAGTAAACTCTCTTTACCTTTGTCGGCGTTTTGGGAATGGGGGTCCCCAGACTTGCCTGCCTGCGGCCCATGGCGTGGCTTTGCTGGATAGCCTATACGGCCCATCTTCATCAACAAGGAATCAAGACCTTCGCGAGGGGCCAAGCCTCGTGAAGCGGATGACACAAGACCTCCTCAGGAGCGGCCTCACCAGGCTGGCTCGTGAGGGGCGGAGAGTTCAAGGCCGGGCAAGCCTCGCGAGGTTCTCGTGATGTAATCCATGACGATCGAGACCAGGCGGGCGCCAGCGCGCGCAGCGTCCTTGTTTCCTCTTTAGTGCTAAGGGGGCAAGCACAGATGCGGAGTACCGAGGCATCAAGCAAATGTTTCCATATTCGTGCAACGAGACCAAGACCAGAAGGACGGCAAGGCGGAGGTCACCATGGAGCCCAGGACGGCGTCACCGCCAGAACCTTTGGCAGGCGAAGACCACCTTTTGTCAAGATAGCTTGTACTAGTTGTCCCCTTTCAAATTGGCCGTTGTTGGCTCCCTTCCCGCTCAATATTTGGGGAGAGGACCAGGGCCTCTATAAATAGGACTAGCCACCACCATAGGCAGGGAGGGATCATCAACATCATCCTCAACCACACAAATTCACCAAGAACAAGAACACCTCAACCTCAGGAGGTTGTTCTTCCCCTTGTACTGTTCATCTTCAGCCCAAGAGGCAATCCACCACCACCACACTGGAGTAGGGTATTACACCACAATGGTGGCCCAAACCAGTATAAATCTTGTGTCCTTTGTGTTGCGAGTTCGTCGAGTTAGTTCGTGAGATCTAGGCTAAGATAGGACGTGGATCGATAGGAGGGGAGATCTTCGCGCGCACCCCAGTGTTCAAACCTTAAGGGTTTTGCTGGAACCCGTAATCCGACATTTGGCACGCCAGGTAGGGGTGCGCCGGAGCTTCTTCCCCACCAAACGATCTGCCGACGCTCCGCGATTTCGATGTCCGGCGACCCGAGGGCTGACGACGACCGATGGGCAGCCTGGCTTGCCCGGGCGGCAACGCCTGCCCAGGAAGACCTCAACCTCGCGTCTCAGGCGGCACGCACACCAAACACCGCGGGGCGCGGGCGGCGCGTCCACTCACACTATGCTTTTACCCCCCAACAAATGTGAGCCGCTGCAAGGGCCGCCAGCCACGACGCGGCGACGGTGCCGCACACCAGGAGGGAGCAGGCGAACATGCGGGCCGTGCTCACAGTGGCACGGGAGCAGCTGTGGTGCCGACTGATGGAGAGCGGCCGGGATGCACTGCTGGAACGCGTCGCCGAGCTCCTGGACGCGGCGGCCACAGGAGCACCGCCTTTCTTCTACTAGCTCACGCCCCAGGCAGTCGCTGGATCCCACGGCAGGCCTCGCCGCGCCCGCCTACCCCCAAGTGTGCCCGGGGGCTTCGTCGACATCAGCACGATCCATGGCGAAGGGCGCCTCCTCGCATCTGAGCCACCTCGGATGAGCGCGGGCACAAGCGTCATCGCGCGCGGCCCCGTCGGAGCATCGCCCTGCCATCCTCAGGACAGCGTGACGGGCTGAGCGGCATGGAGCATGGGGAACTTCGGCGAGGTCTTCGGGGCATCGGCCTCGGAGGCCTAAGTCACCCGCATGATGGAGCAGGAGTACACGTCGGAGGACGACCCCGGCTCGTTCCTCAGGCCAGGATGGGAGGAGGAGGCGTTAGGAGCTGAAGCCTTCCAGGAGCCGCAGAGAGCCCCGACAGCGCGCCGTCGACGACAGATATAGGGTACCATTAATCCCTCAGGGGAAAGCATACGCTAACCATGAGACACAGATGAACTAGGTCACGGCGCCGAACGATGGTTCTGGCACGGCGATGCCCGGCCCGACAGGAGAGACCCACTGGGGGCTGCGTGGAAGGGGCCAGGAGCAAGGCCCCTCCCTGCATCGCACGGAGCAAGGCAATGCCCGGAGGTAGGCCCTCTGTCGGGGTGGCGTCCGTGACCTTTCCCCCGGCAGAGGACCCGTGGTCGTCGGGGGCGCCGCTATCATCCCCTCTGCCCTCGTTGGGCCATCCTGGTTTCCGGTCATCCTAGCGATGGTAGGGGCTGGCGCAAGGCGGGGTCCTCGTCAGGCGATATGAAGTAAGGTTCACGCCTGTGAAGATCACCGCCTGTGACACTCTCACGTAATAATGAGTGGGGCTGTACACGCCCCGGAGCCTCAGGAGAGCTGCCCTCGGGCCTCGGGGGCTCCCTCCCACGCCTAGTGGCAGCACTTAGCTCCGCGCTGGTCAGAAGACGCCGAAGACTAGACTAGGCGTCGAACGCGGCCTTTTGCTTTGGATCTCTTTTCTGTAACCCTGATTTCTGGATTTGGATTTAAGTTGAAGTTGAATTTTCATTTGATGCGCGTGGGGGGTATGCCTTTTCTCGTTCGAGCTATTTCTCGCAGTCTAGTCCTTGCCTTATTTAGCAGTTCGCGCCAGTCGCTCCCCCCTGCGGGCACCTCGTGAGCCAGGTTGGGCATGAAGCACACGAGCCATGCATGTGTCGGCCTGTGGCTGGCGCTTGTTTATCACACGGCCCTCTTGGGCGTGTCGACGAATTCCTCAGGAGCTTCTCAGAAACCCACAACCTCTTGAGCCGGTTTTGGGCTCGTCCAGGCTAAGGTAAACTGCGACAACAACCTTGCCCCAGCTTACGAAAGCTCATGAGGGCGCGTACTCAATTTGACACAGAAGGATAAAAGCTGTGACTTGTTTACATGAGGGGCTCCCCCTCTCAATATGCTCTTACAATCTTCTGGGGCCACGCCCAAGTTTTTACAGGGTAAATAGTAGGGAAACGAGGGATCAGCCGGATATGTCGCTCGCCGCGTCCCCCATGTCATCTTGAGACGCACCGCTGGTGTCGTTGTCGCCATCGTTGGCGTCGCCTCCACCTTCACCGGTGTCGGCGTCACCGTCATCAACCACGTCGCCTTTGTCCGCCGCAACCACTACCCCGTCGTCGTCAGAAGCGAAGGCCCTGACCAGCGCATCCACGTTGTCTTCAACCCATCGCGCCAAGTCGCCCCGGATGGCTTCCGGTACGGGAGCAATGGCGGCGTCAAAATCAAAGTTGGGGTCGATATTCCGGAGGTGGCTGAAGACGCGGGAGAACGTGCTCCCAAGTAGAATGCGACTCCTCTCTTCAACAAGCTGGCGAGCCCTCTCGGAACGGTTCTGCAGGCGCGTCCCCACATCGCCAAAGAAGCGGAGGTGGCTGGCGTAGTCGGTTGCATGGGGATGAGGAGCATTCTCGTCATAGATATGGCCCAGGGCGGTGTTGGCCCTATTCCTGAGGTCCTCGAGCATGGGAGCGTGCACACGCTCCAACGTCCGCCGCTCGAGCACTTCGTCCTTGTTCTGCCACGCGACGGACTCGGCATCAGCGACCCGCTGCCGAAGAGAGAGCGGCTCGGCATGGGCGGAAGCCAGCTCAGCCTGCGCTGAGGCCAAGGCGGATGTGGCGGCCTCCTCGCGCCGCTCCACCTCGACCGACCTGGACTTGAGGGCAGCAGTCCTACCACTGGCCTGGGCTTCCATGAGCTTCAGGTTGTACCTGCTCTCGTGATTCGGCGAGCCGCGGCCACCCGGCGGTCGACCTCCTCCTAGGCACTGACCTCGCGCGCGCCAACGTCATCCTCCGCTTGAGAAACTTGGCGCTCCCTCATCTCCAGCCGTTCAAGTTCAAGGCTGCGCTCCATGGCTTCCAGCGCCAGCACCTCCTCACGCTCCCAGATCTCTTCCTCCTCGGCGGGTGACCCCCTCAAGGACGCAAGGGCAGCCCTGCGCGCCTCCACCTGCTGATCCAAGATAGCGCTCCAGGCTTGGAGCTCCCACGCGCGTTTCTCCGCGGCCTCGCCACGGCAGTTAGCTTCACGAGCCTCCTCCAGAGCTCGGGAGAAGGCCTCACGGGGGGCTGCAAGGGAAGCCTCAGACTTCATGTTATCCAACTCGCATTGGTGGCGCTCGAGGTTGATGGCCACTTTCAGCTTGTGCCACTCCTCCGCCAACCGAAGACCCTCGGCCTCAAGGCGCGCGTCGACACCCACAAGTTCTTCACCGAGTCGGTTCATCATGCCCATCGCCTCCTGGAAGAGCTCATGACGAACAACGCTCCGCCCGCGCTCAAGCTCGAGTGCATGACCCATCTCGCCCTCCACTACGGGGGTTGTGGGCGATGCCCGACGCGGTGCGCCCCCTCTCAGTAGGGGGCTAGGGGATGGCGCAGCCCCAGGTGCCACCCGGCCCTCGTGAGGGGCCCAAAATGAATGGTGCCCACTGCTTGAAGAAGACCCTAGGATCGAAGCCAGCCAACTGCCGACCGTGACCAGGGAAGGAGCCCTTGGCACACTTGCAGCAGTCCGAGCAAAGCCGCGGAGAAAGGACGGCGAAGGCGCAAGCTCAAGGCGCCTTAATGATGGACCAACTCCCACGGTTGACCCTGCGCTGTGGGCAGCGCACGAGCCTGCAGCGCTCAAGCTTGGCGGGTGCAACAGGGCGAGAGGGAGCTGCTTCTCAAGAGATTTTGCGTCCTTGGCAGAAGGGGTCCTAAGGGGACAATCGTCAGGAAGGAAAGTGGCATATAGAAGATCACCAAGATAAGGTACTTACTCGTCCACGGGGATATACTTCTTCCGTTTCAACGGCCCAAAGGTGCCGCTGCCACAGCTCTAGGACCCCTTTCTCTTGCGGAGTTTTGCGAAGTCCACGCACAGGCGGCTGAAGCGCTGGACACGGAGGCCGACACGAGGCATGGCTAGAGAAGTGCTCGAAAGGGCAGCCTCATAAGCGCCACGCTGAGGAGAGCTGGCCGGCTCTGCCTCGCAGTGACTTGTCGAGGCCTCGGGAGCCCCGGCCGCGGGTGGCGCAGGCTGCGTCGCCCCTTCAACCGCCGCCCAAGGGCAAGAGTCACGGGACCCCGAGGTCGACTCTTCGAGAGCCCTGGGCGGCATTGGCATCTCGGCACCTTCACTATCGGCCCCCAGCGGTGTATGCCCCCCTGCGCCAACACTTGGGGCGAGCTCAGCGCCAGCGTCAAGGAAAGGAACCACGACAATGGGGTTCTCGCGGGGCCCCACGAGGCCAGCTGGACGCAACCCCCACTCGTCGAAGGAGGGCATCCGCTCCGCGAAGGTCATCTTGTTCGAGCAGCGATACAAAACACAACTCTTCCTCGGCAAGTCATCCGGCAATGGGACGCCCGTCAGGACCTCAAGCACCGTTCGCCGCGCCTCATGGGGGAGATTAGACTCCCGAAGTCTCATGTGGTCCTGGCTGCTGAGCAAGTCCCACATCGATTGGGAGTGGTGCTGAAGCGGTGCAATTCGGCGCCGGATGAACTCCCTCACCACCATAGGCGCAGTCACGCCAAGGTCTTGGAGCCATCTCAATCTGAGCCAGACGGGGACAAGGCGTGGATCGGCAAGCCTCCAGTGGCACCAACCGGAGTTAGGAATGGCGGGCTCTGACGAAGAACAGAGCAGGGGGCTGAGCACCCCGGTGTCAACAAACACCCACCGTGTCCGGAACCCGCTCTTGGATGGTGGAAGCTCGAAGTCGATCCTGTCGCCGGCCATCGCCGCCACGGCCTAAAAGCTCAGGCATCCAGAGCTCTGCCGAGGATCAATCAGGTGCAGCGAGAAGAAGTGGCGAAGAAGAGCCACGGAGGGAGCAATGCCTACCATGGCCTCCCAAACGAAGGCGAAGACGGCAAGCAGGGTCACGGATTGGGGATCAAGGTGCAGCATGTGGATCTGATAATGGGAAAGCACTGCGTTGAGGAAGGCGGAGAAAGGGCGGACCAAGCCGGCCTAGAGGGCTTCGATGAAGAAGGGGACCTTAGTGGCCGTCTGGTCAATGCGAGCATCGGAAGTAGGCCAAGCCACCGTCTCTCCCCACTCGTTGAAGCTGGATGCGAGCATGGGACGCACCTTTCCCATGGCCTCATCGTTGAGCACCCGCAATCGGCCTACTGCGGGCTCGGCAGCCGGGGGCGCACTAGCCGAAGACAGAGGCTTCTTCCCCTTATCTGCTTGCGTTGGCGCCATGACGATGGGGCGAGCAGGGCTAAGGTGGGATTGGAAGGAGGAGCACAGTCTGGGGGAAGCAGAGGAATTGGAGGAGAATGGCATAATCGATGGAAGAATAACCGTGTAGACCGCGGTGGCCGTTTAGCCAGGCGGGTATCAAGGCAGCGTGGGGAAGCGGAGACGCCCACATCCAATCAACCGCCACGCGTCGACCGAGGCTGCATGCAATTGGGGCCCATGGCGCTCCGCACTTGACCCTTGGCTTCGCCTCGAACCCAAGCCCTTGGGCTACTGTCGGCGTTCTGGGAACGGGGGTCCCCAGACTTGCCTGCCTGCGGCCCATGGCGTGGCTTTGCTGGCAGGCCTATATGGCCCATGTTCATCAACAAGGAATCAAGACCTTCACAAGGCGGACGACAAAAGACCTCCTTAGGAGCGGCCTCACTAGGCTGGCTCATGAGGGGCAGAGAGTTCAAGGCCGGGCAAGCCTCATGAGGTTCTCGTGACATAAGCCATGACGATCGAGACCAGGCGGGCGCCAGCGCGCGCAGCGTCCTTGTTTCCTCTTTAGTGCTAAGGGGGCAAGCGCAGGCGCGGAGTACCGAGGCATCAATCAAAGGTTTCCATATTGGTGCAACAAGACCAAGACCAGAAGGACGGCAAGATGGAGGTCACCATGGAGCCCAGGACGGCGTCACCGCCAGAACCTTTGGCAGGCGAAGACCACTGAGGGAGTCCTGGATTAGGGGGTGTTCCAATGGCCGAACTATACCTTCAAGCCGGACTCCTGGACTATGAAGATACAACATTGAAGACTCCGCCCCGTGTCCGGAAGGGATTTTCCTTGGCGTGGAAGGCAAACTTGGCGATACGGATGTTCAGATCTCCTACCATTGTAACCGATTCTATGTAACCCTAACCCTATCCGGTGTCTATATAAACCGGAGGGTTTTAGTCCGTAGGACAACATACACATCAACAATCATACCATAGGCTAGCTTCTAGGGTTTAGCCTCTCTGATCTCGTGGTAGATCAACTCTTGTAATACCCATATCATCAATATTAATCAAGCAGGACGTAGGGTTTTACCTCCATCGAGAGGGCCCGGACCTAGGTAAAACTTCGTGTCCCCTGCCTCCTGTTACCATCCGGCCTAGACGCACAGTTCGGGACCCCCTACCTGAGATCCGCCGGTTTTGACACCGACATTGGTGCTTTCATTGAGAGTTCCTCTGTGTCGTCGCCGTCAGGCCCGATGGCTCCTACGATCATCAATGGCGATACAGTCCAGGGTGAGACCTTCCTCCCCGGACAGATCTTCGTCTTTGGCGGCTTCGCACTGCGGGCCGATTCACTTGGCCATCTAGAGCAGATCGAAAGCTACGCCCCCGGCCGTCAGGTCAGATTCGGAAGTTCAAACTACACGGCCGACATCCGCGGGGACTTGATCTTCGACGGATTTGAACCACTGCCGAGCGCGCCGCACTATCACGACGAGCATGATCTAGCTCTGCCGCCAAACAGTGCCCTGGAGGCCGCACCCGCATCGGCTTGGGCGGTTGGACGCCACCTCGGGGGCTGCGGTCCCAACGGCGGTTGAGCCGAACACTAGCCCCGTACTCTGCAAGACTCGTGACTCCATGGAGCCGGATTCTTCTCTGGACTCCGAACCCTCCGCGCCCCTGCCAAGCGAAACCGATTGGGCGCCGATCATGGAGTTCACGGCCGCGGACATCTTTCAGCACTCGCCTTTTGGCGATATTCTGAAATCACTAAAGTCTATCTCTCTTTGTCAGGAGAGCCCTGGCCGGACTATGGTCAGCAAGGTTGGGGTACGGACGATGAAGAAATTCAAAACCCACCCACCACCCACTTGGTATCCACTGTCGATGATTTAACCGACATGCTCGACTTCGACTCCGAAGACATCGACGGTATGGACACCGATGAAGGAGATGATGAAGAACCAGCGCCTCCTAGGCCCTGGAAAGCCACCTCGTCATATGACATATACATGGTGGACACCCCAAAAGAGGGAGAAGGCGATGGAACAGCGGAGGATGGCCCCTCCAAGAAATAGCAAAAGCGTCGGCGTCAGCGGCGCCGCTCAAAATCCCGCCAACACAAAAACGGCGATTCTAGCACGGGAGATAATAATACCCCGGAAAGCGCCGAAGAACATCCCCCCGAGCACGATTTAGCACAGGAGGATGGAGAAACCAGCCCTCATGAGAGAGCGGCCGACAGAGAGGTCGAGGACGATAATTGTATGCCTCCCTCCGAAGACGAGGCAAGCCTCGACGATGACGAATTCGCCGTGCCAGAGGATCCCGTCGAACAAGAGCGTTTTCAACGCAGGCTTATGGCCAAGGAAAGAAGCCTCAAGAAAAAACAGCAACAACTTAAATCTGATCAAGATCTGCTAGTCGATAGATGGACTGAAGTCCTTGCGGCCGAAGAGCATAAACCCGAACTCCCCTCCAAGTGCTACCCAAAGCGCAGGTTGCTACCCCGATTAGAGGAGGAAGCACTCAACGCGGCCGACAGGCCACCTCGTGGCCGCGACAGAGAGGCCTCATGGCCCTCCACCCAAGCCGCACCCCGTACCAAGGCACGGGAATATGTGTCGGACTTGCGCGACATGTTGGAGGATAAGGCAAGGCAAACAAGATCGATCTACGGATCGCATGGGCGCCCCACGGCTCGAGATGGTAACCGTCACGCCGACCACAAATTCGGCAGGGCCGAACTCAGTAGACAAAGCTCATTGGAGCTACGTCATGATATAGCCCAGTACAGAGGCGCCGCACACCCATTGTGCTTCACAGACGAAATAATGGATCATCAAATCCCCGAGGGTTTCAAACCCATAAACATCGAATCATATGATGGCTCAACAGATCCCGCGGTATGGATCAAGGATTATCTCCTTCATATCCACATGGCCCGCGGCGATGATTTCCACGCCATCAAATACCTCCCACTCAAGCTTAAAGGACCAGCCCGGCAGTGGCTTAATAGCCTGCCAACAGGGTCAATCAGCTGTTGGGAGGACCTAGAAGCCGCATTCCTCGACAATTTCCAGGGCACTTATGTGCGACCCCCGGACGCTGACGACCTAAGCCACGTAATTCAGCAGCCAGACGAATCGGCCAGGCAATTCTGGACATGGTTCCTAACAAAGAAAAATCAAATACTCGACTGTCCGGACGCAGAGGCCTAGGCAGCCTTCAAGCATAATATCCGTGACGAGTCGCTTGCCGGCACCTAGGACAGGAGAAGCCGAAATCTATGGCAGCACTCACGGCACTCATGACCCGCTTTTGCGCGGGAGAAGATAGTTGGCTTGCTCGTAGCAACAATATGACCAAGAACCCTGGTCGTTCGGACACCAGGGACATTAGTGGTAGGTCGCGTCGCAACCAGCAGAAGAGCCGCATCAACGGCGACAATGCTAAGGATACGGCAGTTAATGCTGGATTCAGAGGCTCTAAATCCGGTCAGCGGAAAAAGTCATTCAAAAGGAATCCTAGGGGCCCATCCAGCTTGGACCGAATACTCGACCGCTTGTGCCAAATACATGGCACCCCCGAAAATCCGGCCAATCACACCAATAGGGACTGTTGGGTGTTCAAGAAGGCAGGCAGATTAAGCACCGACAACGAAGACAAGGGGTTGCATAACGATGACGACGAGGAGCCCCGGCCACCGAAGAACAATGGACAGAAGGGTTTTCCCCCACAAGTGCGGACGGTGAACATGATATACGCCACCCACGTCCCCAAAAGGGAGCGGAAGCGCGCGTTAAGGGACGTATACGCGGTAGAGCCAGTCGCCCCAAAGTTCAAGCCATGGTCCTCCTGCCCGATCACCTTTGATCGAAGAGACCATCCCACTAGCATCCGTCATGGCGGATTCGCCACATTGGTTCTCGACCCAATTGTTGACCGATTTCATCTCACCAGAGTCCTTATGGACGGCGGTAGTAGCCTGAACCTGCTTTACCAGGATACAGTGCGGAAAATGGGCATAGATCCCTCGAGGATTAAGCCCACCAAAACGACCTTTAAAGGCGTAATACCAGGTGTAGAGGCCAGCTGCACAGGCTCAGTCACACTTGAAGTGGTCTTCGGATCTCCGGATAATTTCCGAAGCGAGGAGTTAATCTTCGACATAGTCCTGTCCCGCAGTGGTTATCATGCACTACTCGGGCGAACCGCATTCACCAAGTTCAATGCGGTTCCGCACTATGCATACCTTAAGCTCAAGATGCCAGGCCCTCGAGGAGTAATTACGGTCAATGGAAACACCGAACGCTCCCTCCGAACGGAGGAGCACATGGCGGCCCTTGCAGCGGAAGTACAAAGCAGCCTCTCCAGGCAGTTCCCTAGTCCGGCCATTAAACGTCCGAACACCGTCAAGCGCGCCCAGAGTAACCTACAACAAGACCGCCTGGCACGTCCCGAGCAGGCATAGCAATGCGGCCCCAACCCCAACCCTCGCAAAAAGGCGACGCCAGTACTTCGTGTCAATAACTACGCTCTGGAAATACCATGGGCATAGGGGGAGGGGCACCATCACGGCACGCCCAAAACACGGCTTAAACCGCACCAGGGGCTGCCGATTTTTTACTTTTATCTTACTCTCAGGACTCTACTCTTCGGAAGGCCTGTTCAGCAGTTCAACTGCCGCACAAAACGATGCAAGAACCAGAGAAGTAGACAAGCCATGCCGCATTACGGAAATCCCAGGTGGTCTCTATCACGAGCAGTATACCTGTTCCGCATACTATTCTGCAGCTTGCCCCTGGAGCAGACATCATAAATAGTCCAACTTTTCATTTATCGCATTACTTGTATCGCTCTGCTTTGATCGCAGCTATTTTAATGACCAATGCATAGCTTTTGTCCATTTTTTGCATTACCTTTTATATATATATATATGTTCCTTAATGACATGTCGCACCCGTACACTTGGGTACGGCCAAAATACGCTAGGGGCTTCAGTACCCCTCAACATGGTGTGAGAAGTCCGAACACTTTCACAAGTGCGGCACCCCGAACTTATAGCATTATATGCATCGGCTCTGAATCATGTCTTGGGTCAATAGTTGGGTTTGCCTGGCTCCTATGTTTTGGTGCCTTACGTTCCCCTATATCGGCTAAGGTAGCACTAGGAGAACCACTGCGATTGTGCCCCAGTTGAGCTGGGCCGAGCACCTCAGTGGAGAAAGCTAAAACTGACCGTCATGATGAGGCGAGAGCTGGTCGTTGTTCGAGAGGTCTTTTCGAGTCCTTAAAGACTTATGCCGCTTAGGGCGAGGAGTCGGCTCTGTCCGGCCAAGGCGTGGATAGCGCCCCGAACTCGGTCTTCCGAATACTAGGGGCTTCGCCGAAATTTAAAATTATAGAATTCTATGGCTAAGTGAGAGTGTTCACGCATTATAGTCCGTTTGCCTCGTTCGTTGGGCTGAGCGCCTCCCTCGAAGGACCCAAATATGGGAAAAAGAGCGCCCAGGTTTATCCCCGAACACCCCAGCACTAGCGGCAAGGGGGCAGAAGCCGACGACTCGCCATCTCTCAGTATTGATAAACAGCCGCACAGAAGGTAATATTTTAAATTCAAGCAGCATTGCTTAGCGCATATGAACAAGTTTTCAGCACACAGGATAACACGAGCGGGTTTTACTCAAAAAATACATCCTTGGTACATTCATCCACAACAAGGCGGGCACCCTTCAGAACATCCTTATAATAATTCTCAGCCTTGCGATGCTCTTTCCCCGGCGGTGGCCCGTCCTTCACAAGCTTCTCCGCATCCAGCTTGCCCCAGTGCACCTTAGCACGAGCAAGGGCCCTACGGGCACCTTCAATGCAGACGGAGTGCTTGATGTCTTCAAGCCTTGGACAGGCCGCCACTAGCCGCCGCACCAGCCCAAAATAGCTCCCAGGCAGGGCCTCTCCAGGCCACAGCCGAACTAGGAGGCCCTTCATGGCCTGTTCGGCCGTCTTGTGGAGCTCGACCAGTTGCTTCAGCTGGTCGCTCAGGGGCACGGGGTGTCCGGCCTCAGCGTACTGAGACCAGAACACCTTCTCCGTCAAGCTGCCCTCCTCGGCTCGATAGAATGCGGTGGCATCAGATACACTCCGGGGAAGATCTGCAAATGCCCCTGGAGAGCTCCGGATTCGGGTAAGTATCAAGTAACTCGCGTTTATATGTTTACTTTGCATAAAAAATGCCTTACCCGCCGCTATCTTCTTCACCTCATCCAACTCCTGGAGGGTCTTCTGGGACTCGGTCTTGGCAGACTTGGAATTTTCTATAGCTGCCGCAAGCTCGGACGCTCGCGTCTTCGAGTCAAGCTCCAAACTCCCATGTTTCATCATGAGAACCTGGAGCTCTTTGCCGCACCTTGCCAACCTCAGCCTCATACCTCTCGGTCTTCTGGGACTCGGTCTTGCAGCGCTTGCTTAAGGGTCGCCACCTCGGATGTGGCCCCTACAATAGCCATGTCAATCCTGTCATTTTTTGCAATTGCGCCTTTTTATATACATATTCAAACAGGGTATTTCTTACCTTCCTTCTCCTCGAGCTGCTTCTTGGCACGCCTGAGCCCTTGCTTGGACTTCTCGAGGCTCTGCTTCAGCACGTCCACTTCCGCAGTCAGTGCGGTGGACGCTAGCAGAGAAGCCTGCATACGCATATTGACTCCTTTTGTTAGACTCCTGTGAATTCTTTGATCCTCTATTCGGCTTTTCTTCCTGAACGCCCAACAGAGCATCAGGGGCTACTGTCTATGCGGTAACATTATTTAAACATCCTTTACTTACTTCAAAGCCTGTTAAAAGGCTAGTGCAAGCTTTAGTCAGTCCGCTCTTGGCAGACTGAACCTTCTGGACCACCGCACTCATGATAGTGCGGTGTCCCTCGTCGATGGAGGCACCTTCGAGCACCTCCAACAGATTATCCGGAACGGTGCGCTTGCTCCTCTTGGAAGGAGGTCGCCCGCCGGACTCTGGAACCTTTGAAGGTTCCGGAGTGGCGTCCGGCCTTGAGCCAGACTTAGAGCCCTGGGGGGTTTCATCCCCTTTACTCCTAGAGTCCGGGAGGTCGCCTTGAGGCGCCTCCGGGACCACCTCCTCCCGGCTTGGAACCTGTTGGGACAACACTTTGGTGTCGTCTGCAGGGCGGGGGATAAAGCCGTCGGAAGCGAGTTCACATCCGACGGGTCCAGTGAGCCGCTCGACGATGCGTCGAGCCGGTCTTTGGGTTGGCTGCATAAACATATTCGACATAAGGGAAAGTTGTGCAAAAAACGAATACTATGAGTCACTCTGGTATCCGGATACTTACGATTTCGCTAGGGGCTTGGCCCTGGGCTGCCACTCCTCTTCGTCGTCGGCGGCGTCGGTGGAGCAGTCCGGAGGAAGGGTTTTCCCCTTCTTGGACCCTCCGGCCTCCTCAAAGAGGGCGGCCTTCCTTTTCTTCTCTCCTACCGCTAGAGGGGGAGAGGTCTCTTCTTCTTCCTCCTCGTCTTCACGAGAGGAAGGCGCTTCGGGACCGTCGGATGACGAATCTGACACCTCCTGGCGCCAGGCACTCTTTCGAGTCCCCGTGGCCCTTTTCGTGGCCTTCTTCTCCGGCACCACATAGGGTGCCGGAACCAGCTGCTTCGCCAAGCGAGCGTCCGCTGGGCCTTCGGGCAGAGGAGCCATACAGTTGATCTGTCCGGACGTCACCACCCAATCCTATCAAAGATAAGGGAACTCAGATCCTGCATAGAGTCAAACTATGAAAAACTGATACCCTATAAAAGGACAAAAGCAGCTTACCGCATGAGCGTGATGCTGAGAACTGAATCCGCGATCCTCGGCAGTGGATGCGGGACCCTCGGCGCCCTTGAAAAGCATCCTCCAGGCGTCTTCATACGTCGTGTCGAAGAACCTGTTTAGAGTTTGATGATGCGCCGGGTCGAACTCCCACAGATTGAAGGCCCGCCGTTGACACGGGAGGATCGGGCGGATGAGCATAACCTGGACTACGTTGACAAGTTTGAGCTTCTTGTCCACCAGGGTTTGGATGCATGTTTGGAGTCCGGTCAGCTCTCCTTTTTTACCCCACGACAGGCCGGTCTCCTTCTAGGAGGTGAGCCGCGTAGGGGGTCCAGACCGAAACTCGGGGGCTGCGACCCATTCGGGGTCGCACGGCTCGGTGATGTAAAACCACCTCGATTGCCACCCCTTCAGGGTCTCGACAAAGGAGCCCTCGAGCCACAGGACTTTGGCCATCTTGCCAACCATGGCACCGCCGCACTCCGCCTGGCTACCACGCACCACCTTTGGCTTGACGTTGAAAGTCTTAAGCCATAGGCCAAAATGGGGGCGGATGCGTAGGAACGCCTCACACACGACCATAAACGCCGAGATGTTGAGGACGAAGTTCGGGGCCAGATCGTGGAAATCCAGGCCGTAGTAGAACATGAGCCCCCAGACAAATGGATGCAGAGGGAAGCCCAGTCCACGGAGGAAATTGGGGAGGAATACCACCCTCTCATGGGGCCTAGGAGTGGGGATGAGCTGCCCCTTTTCGGGAAGCCGGTGCACGATGTCGTTGGCCAGATATCCGGCCTTCCTCAGCTTTTTGATGTGTCCCTCCGTGACGGAGGAGACCATCCACTTGCCTCCCGCTCCGGACATGACTAGAGAAGGTCGAGGTGGTAGTGCGGACTTGGGCGCTGGAGCTCGAGTGCGCAAGAATGGATAGGCAGAGGAGGAAGAAGGCGTGGGTGAAAAGGTGGATCCTTATCCCCTTATATGGGTGGACGCGATTATGTGTCCCCACCAGCCTGGTAAAACTTGCTTATCTCCAAGCGCCGTAATCAAAGGCGCGGTTGGGTTACCCACACCCGTATTGATGAGAATCCCGGAATAAAGGGACACGATCTCTGCTTTGACGAGACGTGCCAAGAAAACCGCCTCGCATAACGCGCTGAGGTGGGATAATGAAACGATTTGGATAAAGGCTTGGCCGTGGCGGGTCGCACCACAGAATACGTCAGCAGATTAGATTTGTGTTAATATTATTATTCTCTCTATGGCAATATGTGGAAACTTATTTTGCAGAGCCGGACACTATCTTTGTGTTCAAGATCTTCTATGAAGTATTTGGAGGAGGAACCCGCCTTGCAATGCCGAAGACAATCTGCACGCCGGACTCGTCGTCATTGAAACCTGGTTCAGGGGCTACTGAGGCAGTCCTGGATTAGGGGGTGTTCGGATGGCCGAACTATACCTTCAAGCCGGACTCCTGGACTATGAAGATACAAGATTGAAGACTCCGTCCCGTGTCCGGAAGGGATTTTCCTTGGCGTGGAAGGCAAGCTTGGCGATACGGATGTTCGGATCTCCTACCATTGTAACGGACTCTATATAAACCGGAGGGTTTTAGTCTGTAGGACAACATACACATCAACAATCATACCATAGGCTAGCTTCTAGGGTTTAGCCTCTCTGATCTCGTGGTAGATCAACTCTTGTAATACCCATATCATCAATATTAATCAAGCAGGACGTAGGGTTTTACCTCCATCAAGAGGGCCCGAACCTGGGTAAAACTTCGTGTCCCCTGCCTCCTGTTACCATCCGGCCTAGACGCACAGTTCGGGACCCCCTACCCGAGATCCGCTGGTTTTGACACCGACAACCACCTTTTGTCAGGATAGCTTCTACTAGTTGTCCCCTTTCAAATTGGCCGTTGTTGGCTCCCTTCCCGCTCAATATTTGGGGAGATGACCAAGGCCTCTATAAATAGGACTAGCCACCACCATAGGCAGGGACGGATCATCATGATCATCCTCAACCACACAAGTTCACCAAGCACAAGAACACCTCAACCTCAGGAGGTTGTTCTTCCCCTTGTATTGTTCTTCTTCATCCCAAGAGGCAATCCACCACCACCATACTGGAGTAGGGTATTACACCACAACGGTGGCCCGATCCAGTATAAATCTTGTGTCCTTTGTGTTGCGAGTTTGTCGAGTTAGTTCGTGAGATCTAGGCTAAGTTAGGATGCGGATTGGTAGGAGGGGAGATCTTCGCGCGCACCCCAGTGTTCAAACCTTAAGGGTTTTGTCGGAACCCGTAATCTGACAACCTCCATAGTATTTTTCATAGAACTAAAACCTATCTTATCCAAGACAAAAACTCTTGCATGGCAGGGGATACACTAGTAAAATAGTAAAAAAAATTAAATTATAAGTTGAAGCAAATGAAGCAGATGTCATGCTTAATTACGAAAAAAGACTTGTCGTTGTGACTTACTATATCCACTTTGAAGTTCTCGTCGAGCTTGATGCTGAAGTGCTTATCATCATCTAGGAAGATTTTGTCACACAGGCCGCGCTCGTCTTCGCAGTATTCGCAAATACCGAAATCCTTTTTGTCGTCAGACATTTCCTATGTTCATAGTTGAAACATTAATTGAAAATCGATTGAAGGTAACTACCAGGATACTCAACACACAAATCTGGGGCACTCGATATTTCCTACATATTCTGGCACAAGTCATGCCAAAATTAATGGAAAAATCCGGCATGACCTTTGCTAAAATAAGACATATCGAGCGCCTGAAATTTACCGAAACGGAAATGAACCAACACTCCTGCAAAACATAGGCCACTCGGATGTGTAACCTGCAAACATGACCGACTACTTGGGCAAGCACATATCCTATTTGAGCAACACAAGATATACATTTCAAAATGTCTTATAGGACTCAAATTGACATGAGCATTCAATAAGCAAAACCAAATCGTAAAATAAATAAGTATTCAAATTAGCATGCATTCAATAAGCGAAAGTAAATCATCTCATGCGTCCGTACATCGTCGAATATTATCACTAATACATCCCGAGTATTATCATACATATAACATCACTAATACAACTAAAATCCTAGGGCACGATGAGTATCGGCGCGGGTGGTGGACACGCACAAAGAAGGAACCATCACAGGATCATAGCTCCAGTGAGATCCCCGGAGAACCTGCCAGGTATTGGAGAACCTGTGCTCCAACGCAAACAAGTAGCGACAGACATGTGCGTCCTCCTCACTGACACCGTGACGCACCACCTCCGCGGGGTCCTCGAGCCTCTGGACCATCATAGTCCCACGCGACCGCCACCAAAGAAGGTTCAGGTCAACGACGGGCTGACTCCTCACCAACCTGCGCCCCCCGGTAGTTAGCACCTCCCAGTACCACCCCGGCAGAGCCCAGTCCCAGACATGGCCCATCTGGTGACGTAGGTGTCCTCCACCGACTCGACGACGAGAATGTGGGATAGGCATCATCGACGTCGATGCGGGAATAATTGCTTTAACTAAAAAAGTAAACTAGTTCTATTAATTTTTGTACTAAAAAGAAAATAGTTGTATTAACTCAACTAGTTTAATTAAGCACTTACTATAAATAAAAATAAACTAGTTTTTACTAAAAATAAACTAGTTCAACTAGTTATATTAATTTTCTTACTAATTCTATTAAACACTTACTAAAAAACAGTAAAAAAAACTAGTTAGATGAAGTCTAAAATTTAACCCTAACTAATTTGATGAACTCTAAAATTTAATGAACCCTAACTAATTTGATGAACTCTAAAATTTAACCCTAACTAATTTTATGAACTCTAAAACTAATTCTATTTAACAACTACTGCCATAATTAGCATCTAATTTGATGAACCCTAACTAATTAGATGAAATATGAAATTTAACCCTAAGAACCCTAGCTAGGCAGAGGTAGGGGAGGAGGAGGAAGAGGTCGTGCTCACCTCGGGCATTGGCGGAGTTAGGGAGAGGGGCACGTGGCGTCGAGGTCGGGGTCGGGGTCGGAGCGGCGGACGCACAGCGGAGGGCGGCGATGTAGGGGGGTGTCGAGGTCGGGGTCGGGGCAGCGTCGAGGTCGGGGGCGGGGCGGCGTCGACGGCGTGCGGAGGGCGATGGGAGAGCGCGCGGCAGCCGAGCGATGACGGCAGCGACAGCACACGCACGCGTGTTGGATTTGGGGGAAGTGGGCGTTGGGGAACAACAAAACTGTTGGTTAAGTGGAAAGTAGCAGTAGCGCGTTCCACGGAAAGCACTACTACTACATTAGCTATAGCGCGTGTCCATAAAGCCCGCTACTGCTACGCATTTCTCCTTTATTTTTCTTTTTCATTTATTTTCATTCACATTTTCTTTTTTTCCTTCCCCTTTTTCTATTTCTTTCGTTTTCATTTACTTCTCTATATGTTTTTCATTTTATTTTCCTTTCCTTAGCATTAGTGCTTCCTGCGCGAAACACGCTGCTACAACAAGCTTAGCAGCAGCGCGCTTTCCTTAGGCACGCTACTACTATAGGTACCTTAGCAAGAATAGTAAGGAGAATTGTAGTAGTACTGCCTCTACAGTTAGATGTGTTACTGCTATGATCTTAGCTGCAACGCGTTTGGATAACATGCGCTAGTGGTAAATTGTAGTAGCGCTTCTTTTTGTCTCGCGCTATTGGTAAGTTTCTGTGTATAAGGTTTTCCCTAGTAGTGTGAGCATGCGTTGGTTTTCCCTTGAAGAGGAAAGGGTGATGCAGCAAAGTAGAGTAAGTATTTCCCTCAGTTTTGAGAACCAAGGTATCAATCCAGCAGGAGGTAGCATGCAAGTCGCCTAGTACCTGCATAAGCAAACACGAACCTCACAACCAATGCGATAAAGGGGTTGTCAAGCCCTTCACGGTCACTTACGAAAGTGAGATCTGATAGAGATAATAAGATAAATATTTTTGGTATTTTTGTGGTATAGATTGGAAAATAAAGATTGCAAATTAAACAACGATAAAAATAGCAAGTAGATATGAAAATAATATGATGGAAGATAGACCCGGGGGCCATAGGTTTCACTAGTGGCTTCTCTCAAGATAGCAAATTCTACTGTGGGTGAACAAATTATTGTCAAGATATTGATAGAAAAGCGAATACTTATGAGAATATCTAGGCATGATCATGTATATAGGCATCACGTCCGCGACAAGTAGACCGAAACGATTCCTCATCTACTACTATTACTCCACACATCGACCGCTATCCAGCATGCATCTAGAGTATTAAGTTCATAAGAATAGAGTAACGCATTAGGCAAGATGACATGATGTAGAGGGATAAACTCAAGCAATATGATATAAACCCCATCTTTTTATACTCGATTCCAATAATACAATACGTGCCTTGGTGCCCCTGATGTCACTGGGAAAGGACACCGCAAGATTGAACCCAAAGCTAAGCACTTCTCCCATTGCAAGAAAGATCAATCTAGTAGGCCAAACCAAACTGATAATTCGAAGAGACTTGCAAAGATATTAAATCATGCATAAAAGATTTCAGAGAAGAATCAAATATTGTTCATAGATAATCTTGATCATAAACCCACAATTCATTGGATCTGGACAAACACACCGCGAAAATAATTACATCGAATAGATCTCCAAGAGAATCGAGGAGAACTTTGTATTGAGATCCAAGGAAAGAGAAGATGCCATCTAGGTAATAACAATGGACCCAAAGGTCTGTGGTAAAATACTCACACATCATCGAAGAGGCTATGGTGTTGATGTAGAAGCCCTCCGTGATTGATTCCCCCTCCGGCGGAGCGCTAGAAAAGGCCCCAAGATGGGATCCCACGGGTACAGAAGGTTTTGGCGGTGGAAATAGGGTTTCGTGGTGCTCCTGGATGTTTTCAGGGTATATGGGTATATATAGGAGGAAGAAGTATGTCGGTGGAGCTGCGAGGGGCCCACGAGGTTGGGGGCATGCCTGCCCCCCTGGGCACACCCTCCTTCCTCGTGGCCTCCTTGCTTCTTTCTTGATGTCCACTCCAAGTCTCCTGGATCACATTTGTTCCAAAAATAACTCTCCCGAAGGTTTCATTCCGTTTGGATTCCGTTTGATATTCCTTTTCTGTGAAACACTGAAATAGGCAAAAAAACAGCAATTTGCACTGGGCCTTTGGTTAGTAGGTTAGTCCCAAAAAATAATATAAAAGTGCATAACAAAGCCCATTAAACATCCAAAACAGATAATATAATAGCATGGAACAATAAAAAATTATAGATACGTTGGAGACGTATCAACAACACATGTAGAGGCATACTAGGGACACTTAACCATCTTTGATCAATGAGCTAGTCAAGTATAGGCATACTAGGGACACTATGTTTGTCTATGTATCCACACATGTACTAATTTTCCGGTTAATACAATTCTAGCATGAATAATAAACATTTATCATGATATAAGGAAATATAAATAACAACTTTATTATTGCCTCTAGGGCATATTTCCTTCACATTATGCATAAATAACATTGGATACTAGTATGAGTAGGATATGAACACCATGAACATAAATATCATAGAGTCTATGTTGGTTTTGATTCAACTACATGCATGAGCATGTGCCAAGTCAAGCCACTCGAACATTCAGAGGAGGATACCATATAATCATACTACATCATACTCATTTTAACGCAATACTGACATCAAAGATAAATCATTATCCACTCCTAGCTACTTAAGCATGGCATGAGAAACTACAATCTCTAATTGTCATTGCAAGAATGTTTGATCATAACATGCTTTATCATGGATACTAGGTTAAACATATTTACGAAAAAAACAAGTCGAGTTCATCCACGTTTCTCTCTGCCACAGCCAGTTCATCAAATATCGTCATTATTGTCTTTCACTTGCACGACCGAACGATATGAAAATAACAATAGTGCAAGAGTGCCGTGGACTAAGCTGGAATCTGCAAACATTTTATTCCAAAGGAGAAGACAAGGTAATATGGGTTCTTTGTTAGATAAACAATAATGCATATGAGAGCCACTCAACATTTTCATCGTGGTCTTCTCCTTGGTATGACTCAATAAAGAGAAAAACAAATTCAGAGAAAACACTGAAATATTTTTGGAGTTTTTGGTTTTTCTTGAACAAGCAAATAAAAGGGAAAAACAAAAACGAGAAAAAATTATTTACACGGGAAAGCTCCCAACAAATAAAAGAATAACAAGGAAATCTTTTGGGGTTTTCTCAAAGTTTTTCAAACACACAAGAAGAAAGCAAGAAAATAAGTTTAGCATGGATAATACAATGAAAGAGTGTGGACACTAACGACTGGAATGAAATGTGTGAACATGAATGTAATGTCGGTGGAAATATGTTCTCCCCCCAAGCTTTGGCTTTTGTCCTAACTTGGTAATCAGTCAGTAGCTTGCATAATGGTCGGAGTGATAGCTCAAGGAGGCTCTAGGTGCAGATGCCTTAGCCCGCCGTGCAGCCACAACTGCCGCGTTATGAGCTCGGGCCTCGCTCTCAAGAACATAATATCTTCCCTTACTATGAACAGCAAAGAGAGCAGGTGCAGGCAAATATGTGTCCACAATGGAAATTTTATTAAACAACAAGTTATAAGTGAAATTATGGGGTTCACCACTAAGGATCTTATGATGTTTCACAACATCAAAGTCCAAGTACTGCGCGGGTAAAATAGGCTCATAAGGCCAAGGTGAAACACCCAGCTCTCTTGCTAAGCATGTGGCACAAATTCCTCCATAAAAATATCCACTACCAGCATTATGTTGCAACATGCGTGCAACAATTGCTCCAAGATTATAACTTTTGTCACCGGTGAGAGCGGTGCGTCAGAGGATCAAGTATGGAGCACACATTGTACTACAATCTTGTTTGCCAACAATGCATTTTCCATTAAATAATGTGAAGTACTGGATTGAGGAAAATGAATGCTATTTATTCTACCTTGCGCCGCTCCCCTAGTCTCTCCATAGCAAAGACTAGTCAAGAATATCTCAAACTCAGACCTTGGTGGTTCGTTAAGCGAACCCCGGAATGGGATTTTGTTGCAGTAGGCAAATCTCTCTAGATATATGGTAAATGGATTTTCATACAGTTTAAATGACACCCTAGACTCACGGGGGTGGAATTTAAATCCTTTGGTAAATGATTCAGTGAGGTTGAGGTGTTGGTTGCACTTATCTGAAATGTAGGGACCGAGCTCGACATTGTGAACATATTGCTCAAATTCTTCCTTAATGCCCACACACACCATATAATCGTTGCATGACCATAAGCATGATTTGATGGCGGCATCTCGTATGGAACTTTAACTTGGCTCAACATAAGACCGACGAGCGGAGCTGCTACTAGAAGATGCCTCTGAGGACCTCCTCCTCCTCGAAGAACTCCTTCCAAAGAGGTTCATCACATTCATGTACAATTTTCTGGAAAAAAATTGGGTCACAAAAATTTGCTAACGAAACTTCACAAGGTTGAAAGCAACTACTCATAGATATGCATAGATGCCATATCAAGCATTCAAACTACTTAGAACTCTAAGAATTCAACATGCAAGCTCATCTACAGCAGCACCAAGAGTAACTGATTATTCAAAATATAAGCCACTAAAGCAAAAAAAACTAATTGGACTAATGGAGGAGTCACATACCAAGAAACAATCTCCCAAAACAGTTTCGGAAATGGAGCTTCGAGCAAAGAGATCAAAATCCACGGGTTTGAGAGCAAGAACACGAGAGAGAGAGAGAGAGAGCAATGGTGATTTTTTTTTCTGGAGGTAGGTGATGATGTGGGATGAAGAGATAAGTGAGGGGGCCACGTGGGGACCAAAACCCACCAGGGCACGCCTGGGGGTCCTGGCGCCCCACGTGGGTTGTGCCCACTTGGTGCACCTCATTTGCACCAAAAATTCTTAAATATTTAGAAAAAAATCGTATTAAATTTTCATAGCATTCTGAGAACTTCTATTTTTGGATCATTTTTTATTGCATGGGAAATTCAAAAAACATACAAAACATGGCATTTTATTTTATTTAACTAATAAAAATAGAAAACTAAAGGCAGGGACAGAAGGTAGTGCTCACTAAATTCATCAACTTCATACCTCTCAAAAATGATCCATTAATAAGGTTGATCAAGTCTTATTAACAACCACTTTCGATTAGCATGAAACCTAAGAACTTTCATAAATCACTAAGTTACATCAACAGGGATATGAATGTCCCCAACAATAAGCATTTCATATTTAGTTTTAACAGTAGGTAGAGGCAATTGAAAACTTCCAGTAGTGATTGTCGGAGCTTTTTCAATAACATTAATACCATTCACTTGGATTTGTTTCTTCAGAAAGTGCACTGTATGCTCATTACCATTGATATGAAAAGTGACCTTGATTTTATTGCAATCAATAACAGCCCCTACAGTATTCAAAAAAGGTCTACCAAGGATAATCGACATGGTGTTGTCCTCGGGCATCTCTAGTATAACAAAGTCAGTCAAGATAGTAACATTAGCAACAACAACGGGCACATCCTCACAAATACCGATAGGTATGGCGGTTGATTTATCAGCCATTTGCAAAGATATTTCAGTAGGTGTGAGTTTATTCAAATCAAGTCTTTTATATAGAGAGAAAGGCATAACACTAACACTAGCTCCTAAATCACATAAAGTAGTTTTCACATAGTTTCTTTTGATGGAGCAAGGTATAGTGGGGATTCCCGGATCTCCAAGTTTTTTAGGTACTCCATATTTAAAATTATAATTAGCAAGCATGGTGGAGATTTCAGCTTCCGGTATTTTTCTCTTATTGGTGATGATGTCTTTCATGTACTTTGCATAAGGAGGCATTTTCAAGATATCGGTCAAGCAAGTACGCAAAAAGTCTGGCCTAATCATCTCAGCAAAGCGCTCAAACTCTTCATCATCTTTCTTTTTGGTTGACTTAGGTGGAAAAGGCATAGGTTTTTGAACCCATGGTTCTCTTTCATTACCATGTTTTCTAGCAACAAAGTCTCTTTTATCATACCTTTTATTCTTGGGTTGTGGGTTATCAAGATCAATAGCTGGTTCTATTTCAACATCATTATCTGGTTCTCTATCGTTCGTCTGAGTATCCTCACGAACCTCATCATTATCTTTTTCATTATCAGAAGGTGAGTGTTCATTACCAGATTGAGTTTCAGCATTAGAAAAAGAAACATCATTAGTAGCATCAGGAGGTTTTTCTACTTCAGGTTCACTAGAGGCATGCAAAGTCCTATCGTTTTTCTTCTTAGAAGGACTAGGTGCATCAGTATTAATTCTTTGAGAATCTTGTTCAATTCTCTTTGGGTGCCCCTCAGGATAAAGTGGTTCCTGAGTCACTTTACCTCCTCTAGTCATTACTCTAACAGCATGATCATTGATATTATTGTTCATTTCATCAAGCAATTCTCTTTGAGATTTAGCAACTTGTTCTAATTGAGTTTGAACCATAGAAGCATGTTTTCCCACACCTCTAACATCATTTGAGATTCTAAATAACAAGTCACTCAATTGAGCAATCATATCATAATTGTATTTCAATTGTTTCATAACATTTGCATTGAAGTGATCTTGCTTTCTAATGTAATTTTCAAACTCATAAAGGCATTGGCTAGGATGCATATTGTGAGGATTATCATTGTCATTGAATTTCATTAGAGAATTTACCTCTACCACCTTAGGTGGTGCTGGTGTATCAAGCCCATGTATTTCTTCAATAGGAGGTAAATTTTTCATATCCTTAGCTGTAATACCTTTTTCTCTCATAGATTTCTTTGCCTCTTGCATATCTTCAGGAGTGAGATATAAGATACCCCTCTTCTTCGGAGTAGGTTTAAGCGGTGGTTCGGGAAGAGTCCAATCATCATAATTTTTCAATATGTTATTCAATAGTTCTTCAGCTTGTCCAACTATTTGTTCCCAGAAAACACAACCCGCACAACTACCTAGGAAATCCCTAGAACACTGGTACGCGTTGGTGTTATACAAACGGGTTTTAACCCCTTTCCACGACGGCGTACGGAACCATCGCCAAGTGAGTGACTGCGATAGGGGGGTCCTTCCCACACGACCCAGAAACTGTCGGGGATATCCCCTCCTGGCACACATGCTCGACAAAATGAGGTCATGTGTGACCGGCAAGCGCTCAAATATGGTTATACGTACAGTAGTGCTAAAAAATACAATTATACATGCAAAATCGTTTCCGATCGTAAGTACATCCCACATAGTCAGTCCCCGCTAAACATTTTCGTTCGTATGTACATTCAACGCAATCAATCCAAGGAATATGTTTCCGTTATTATGTACATCGCACGCGTTCTTCTATGACCAAACGTTTGTGATGCGCACAATATAACAAACAATCCATAATTTCAAAGCGTGTGTGATAAGGTGACTATCGCAAACATTTAATAAGAAAGAACTATGTGTGTTGTTGTTGTTAATCGCACGCGTTTTTTCTTGGCTGATCGTGTGTGCAGTGGAGATTGATCGCGCACGTAGTGGATCCTAGAAACATGTCTGATCTCCACGTCTATCGCAGATGTTTCGCTTTCGCAAACTGTGTGCAGTGTAATCCCTAATTAATCCCAAATTTAATAATCACATGTTTTGAATTTGAAATTAGGCAATTACTTATTTCATATCCAACCATCTTTATTACAAATATAGGTTCAACCACGAATGCATAATTCGATGCACAGGTACATATACTGAAGAACTACAGAAGCACCAAGTAAAGAATGATGAACCACAGTTGTACTAAAGACTGTAAAGAGAGAGGCGAAAGACATTCTGGTTGCCGGAGAAGGTGAAGCGGAATGCCCATATTGTGCCCTCCTCCATGCGTAATGCACGCACGACTCTAGGCTAACCCCTTGTGATGGCTACCCGTCCATCCTTCACTGTCTTCTTTACGACTTCTTGATGCTCATTGTAGTGTGGATGAAATACTTTAACCTTCATTGTGTGTCCACCAATCATGTACTTTGTGACGTAATCTTGAGTGAACTGCTTCAGGAACCACTGCGAACGAGAAAGATTCAGACATTGTTGTCTAACAACTCATTATAGGAAGTAAAAAGAGAAGGTTGCAGAGTTTGTATTTACCATCCTACAACTCACTCTATTGTGGGATACAGCATAAACAAATAATTTCCTTGCCACCATTCGTATCTTTTTGCTAATAACCTTATCAATTTCCTCACTTGATGCTTGTTCATGAATATCTCATTGCCCCATACGCAAAAAGGGTCGATGCATGGATCCTTGTCAAGGGCATATGTACCTACAAGCAACAAGTAAATATTAGAAGCTAACAAGTGTCCAGGCCTGGATCTATATGCACTACATTATGGAACAACGGGGTGAGTACAAGCCGAGGGATGAAGCTAACCTCGGCGGAAAATGGTGGCCACTCCCGTTATTGTCCTGCATAAGTAGTGGAAAGGCATGATAAGTACAACAACCTTACCATCAAACAAATATAGCAAAGTTAAACAGCATCATCTCCAAATGATAACTTGAATGTGTTGGTTTCAGCATGCTGTTAAAGCAGATAAAAAATGGAAGGCAATGTTACCGACAGTAGGCTTAACAACCATCAAATATTGCAATTCAAACTGGTATTGTTGAAAATGAATAGAACGTAGGTAATGCTTAAACATCACACTGGATAAATGTGTAAAACTAAAATAAAGGGTATGTGTTAACTACAACAGGCATAACTGGAACCAAATATAGCCATTCAAACTGGAATTGATGTAGTCGAGCGGCACAGTTCCAACTTGCACATAATGAACAACACATTATGAATGACTGAAATAAACAAGGCATAAATGATCAGTATAACAACCAAATATAGCCATTGAAAACTGGACAGAGACTCACTGCAACCAACCTAACAAGCAAATACAGATAAACAGGGCATATGCTTGAAAACTGGACAAATGCTCACTGCAACCAACCTAACAAGAAAATATAGATAAACAAGGCATCTGCTTGAAAACTGGACAAATGCTAAAAAAGCAACCTAAAAACCAATACAGATAAACAAGGAATCTTCTTGATAACTTGACAAATGCTCACTTCAACCAAACTAAGAACCAAATACATATAAACAAGGCATCTGCTCGATAACTAGAAAATGCTCACTGCAACAAACCTAACAACCAAATATAGATAAACAGGGCATCTACTCACTATAAACAACCAAATATAACCATTCGTGCAACTGAAGTGGACAATTCATACTTAAACATCACATAGCCCTATTGAACAATACATTTTTGCATAACTGAAATAATTAAACACGACATAGTTAAAGCACCGCATGACAAATGCTACTACAACAAAGGGTACGTGTTGGCAAGCTAGAAAAGGTAAGATTTGCTAATAGGATGTTGCCTCACAATTCATGGACAGGATCCTTCCAGTTGGAAGAGCACAGACCCATGGTGCGCTCTCTGATGTCACACATGGGCTCTTTCACCTTGGAAGAACCTTTGTGGTGCCCTCCCTGTGGTTGTGGTCGATGAGATCTGACTTGGCAATTGAGGATCCCAAGTCGCCGTCGTAGAATGTGTCCTTCAGAAATGACAAATTGGGCTCGATGGCGTATAAGGATCGCAAATCCTTAACCGCTTGGCGGACGAGATCAGCGGCAGGGCCGTCGAAGAGATCAACGGCAGTTGAACCAGAGGGGTTGGGGATGGACCACTTAACTTGTGACATGGCCCGCGTGAAGCCGTTATTGTCGACGAGCTTGATGTCATAGCCAGCTTTCCTGAGATACAGTAATATGCTAGCCCGCTCACATGAAGCCTTAGGCATGGCAATGTAGTCAATGTCTTTGCCGTCTTCCGCAGCGATGTATTGCTCCGAGATCGATGGTCGCTCTCTGACTATAGCGCCAGAAAAGCTCATGTCCCCTAGGACTACGTCAGTATTTCCCCAAAGAGGAAGGGATGATGCAGCACAGCGACGGTAAGTATTTCCCTAAGTGAATAAACCAAGGTTATCAAACCATTAGGATAACCAAGCAACACAACGTAAACAGCACCTGCACACAAATAACAACACCTCGCAACCTGACGTGTTAAAGGGGTTGTCAATCCCTTTCAGGTAACGATGCCATAGATTGCAATAGATTGAAATAATAAATCGCAAATAAAATAAAGTGCAACAAAGTATATTTGTATTTTTGGTTTAATAGATCTAAATAAAAATGCAAAGGAAAAGTAGATCACAAGCAAATATATGAGGAAGAGGACCCGGGGGCCGTAGGTTTCACTAGTGGCTTCTCTCGAGGAAAATAGCAAACGGTGGGTAAACAAATTACTGTTGGGAAATGGATAGAACCTCAAATAATTATGACAATATCTAGGCAATGATCATTACATAGGCATCACGTCTAAGATTAGTAGACCGACTCCTGCCTGCATCTACTACTATTACTCCACACATCGACCGCTATCCAACATGCATCTAGTGTATTAAGTTCATGGAAAAACGGAGTAATGCAATAAGAACGATCACATGATGTAGACAAGATCCGTTTATCTATTGCGTAGATATAGATCCCATCTTTTTATCCTTAGTAGCAACGATACATACGTGCCGGTTCCCTTTCTGTCACTGGGATCAAGCACCGTAAGATCGAACCCACTACCGGGCACATTTTCCCATTGCAAGATAAATAGATCAAGTTGGCCAAACAAAACCCAAATATCGGAGAAATATGAGGCTATAAGAGATCATGCATATAAGAGATCAAAGAAACTCAAATAACTTTCATGGATATAAAAAAGATATGACTGGTCATAAACTCAAAGTTCATCAGATCCCAACAAACACACCACAAAAAGAGTTACACATATGGATCTCCAAGAGACCATTGTATTGAGAATCAAGAGAGAGAAAGATGAACCCATCTAGCTACTAACTACGTACCCGAAGGTCTACAAATAACTACTCACGCATCATCGGAGAGGCACCAATGGAGCTGGTGAACCCCATCCGAGATGGTGTCTAGATTGGATCTGGTGGTTCCGGACTCTGCGTCTGCTGGATGAATATTTCGTCGACTCCCCTAGGGTTCTGGTATTTTTGGGGTATGTATAGAGCAAAGAGGCGGTCCAGGGGCACCCGAGGTGAGCACAACCCACCAGGGTGCGCCTGGGCCTCCTGGCGCGCCCTTGTGGGTTGTGCCCCCCTCGGGGCACCCCCAGGCGCAGCCAGGGCCCGTTGTGTTCCTTTTGGCCCATAAAAAATCTTTGTGAAGTTTCTTGGCATTTGGACTCCGTCTGATATTGATTTTTTGCGATTTAAAAAACACAGAAAAAACAGGAATTGACACTTGGTACTATGTCAATAGGTTAGTACCAAATATGATATAAAATGACAATAAAATTATTAAAACATCCAAGATTGATAATATAACAACATGGACCAATCAAAAATTATAGATACGTTGGAGACGTATCAGCATCCCCAAGCTTAACTCCTACTCGTCCTTGAGTAGGTAAGTGATAAAAATAGAATTTTTGATGTGGAGTGTTGTTTATCATGTCATATCATATTATTTTCTTTATAGCATGGACAATTGGACTTTTATGTGATTCAAAGCAATAGTCTAGTTTTGACATAATAATTTAGATACTCAAGCATATCAACAAGCAACTACCTTTCAAAATATCAATGCTAAAACAAGTTATCCCCAGCCCATCATGCTCAAACATTGATCCATTCATGAAACACACTCGAATATTAGCTACACCCAATACTTAACTATGATCATATTGCCTCCTAGTTGGTGCTTTTATGAGAGAAGATGGCGACTCAAAATTCAAAATAAAAATTGCATAAAGTAAAGATAGTCCCTTCGCATAGGGAAGTAGGGATTTGTAGAGGTGCCAGAGCTCAAAGCGAAAAATTAGAGATAAAAACATTTTTGGGAGGTGTATCGATCCCACCAATGAAAACGACTTAGAGTTCCCAACACTTTCCATGCTAGATATGCCATAGGCGGTTCCCAAATGGAAAATAAAGTTTATTCCTTTTTCCACCATTCTTTCACTTTCCATGGCTAACCGTATCCACGGGTGCCCTCCATACCAACACTTTCCAAGGCATTTATTATTTGACAACATAAAGTAAATTCATTTGTTTTTGCATTTCGAGACTAGGCATCCCTAAGACCTTTGCCTTACTCTTGTGCAATGACAAGTGAATAAACACTCATCTTGAGAATAACACATCCAACATGGAAAATATTAGCCACCCCTCACTGCTCCGCGAGCGAAACAAACACACAAAAGAGAAGTTTATTTTGAAAATTAGAGATGGCACATGCAAATTTGCTTAGAACGGCAAAAGAATACCGCATATAGGTATATATAGTGGACTCATGTGGCAAAACTGGTTTAAAGGATTTTTGATGCACAAGTAGAGATCATACTTGGTGCAAAATGAAGGCTAGCAAAAGATAGGGAAGCGACCAACCAAGAAATGAATAATCTCATAAGGAAGCATTAAGGATAATTCAGACCGAATAATGCACCACAAGTAGGATATAATTTCATTGCATGATTATTGACTTTCACGCATGCATAGGAAATCACAAACCTTAACACCAATATTCTTACTACAGCATAATTACTCATCAAGATGACTCACATATCACATCATCATATCTCAAAACTATTACTAAGAATCAATTTTATTTTTTCCAATCATCTTCATGACATTTTTTCTTTCTTTATCCTTCTTAAATATCTATCACTTTGGGACTAATTTTCATGTGTTGCTTTTCATAAGCTCAAACAAATATAAGTGAAGATCGTGAGCATAACAAATTTTCTCTCTCTCAAAACAATTTAAGTGAAGCAAGAGAAAATTTCTTTAAAATTTTACTAACTCTCAAATAAATCTAAGTGAACCAAGAGAGCATTTCTTCAAAAATAACAAAGCACACCGTGCTCAAAAAGATATAAGTGAAGCACTGGAGCAAGTCCTAGCCCATAAAAGATTTAAGTGAAGCATAGAGAGCAATTCTAACAAGTCATGATATAAATTTGGCTCTCTCAAATAGGTGTGTCCAGCAAGGATTGATGGCTTAAAACACAAAAAAAAACAAGCAAAGACTCATATCATACAAGACGCTCCAAGCAAAACACATATAATGTGACAAATAAAAATATAGTCTCGATTAAATACCGATAGTTGTTGGAAGAAAGCGGGGATGCCACTTGGGGCATCCCCAAGCTTAGTTGGTTGCTCATTTTTGGATAATATCTTGGGATGCCGGGGCATCCCCAAGCTTAGTCTCTTCTATCCTTCCTTCATCCATTGCAAGATAACCCAAAACTTGAAAACTTCAATCACACAAAACTCAACAAAACCTTCGTGAGATCCGTTAGTATAAGAATAATAAATCACTACTATAAGTGGTGTATCAAACCAATTCATATTTTGTTTTTGTATTATATCTACTATATTCCAACTTTTCTATGGCAAAAACTCATCAAAGAAAACCATAGAGCCATCAAAATAAGCACACAACATAAAGAAAACAGAATCTGTCAAAACAGAACAGTCTGTAGCAATCTGACTATTTCCAATACTTCTGTAACTCCAAAAACTCTGAAAAATTAGGAAGACCTGAGAAATTTGTATAGTGATCTACTGCAGTTGGAATGGGTATTTTATCGCTGTCTGGTAATAAATAATAATTGTTTTCATGAGCGCAAAACTTTCTGTTTTTTCCAGCAAGATCAAACAATTATTGCCCAAGAAGATCCTAAAGGCTTTACTTGGCACAAACACTAATTAAAACATTGAAAACACAATCATAATAGTAGCATAATTGTGCTAACACTCAAAAACAGGAAGCAAAAAGCAAAAATAAATTTTATTCATTGGGTTGCCTCCCAACAAGCGCTATAGGTTTACGCCCTTAGCTAGGCATAAAGCAAGGATCTAAGTTTTGTCATCTTTGGTTCAAGATCCATAAGATGCCATGATGATTTATTCATATGGTGGCCTAAGTATTGTTCTAGGAAAGTGTTCCATACCCTTCCTCAAAGGAAATTGGAACTTAATATTGCCTTCTGAAAGTGCTAGTTATCGACTAGAGGGGGGTGAATAGGAGATTTTTATGAAAGTCTTCAAAACATGGGAGTTTCAAAGACAAACAATAGAAATGAACTTATGATATGCAGCGGAAGGTAGACTACACTAGTCAAGCCATAGTCAAGTATTCAATGAAGTGAAAGCACGAAGACTAATAGCAACTAGGTAGTAAAGATCAGGACGGAAGATAGTATGAAGCCAAACAGTGATAGTGTTCACACAATGAAGTCAAACAGGTAATGCAAGCAGGCAATGACTTCATGAAGACAAAATGTAAGTAAGGAGAGGGAGAGGATAGAACTAGTGGCTTGTATAAGACAATGATTTGTTGGACCAGTTCCAGTTGCTGTGACAACTGTACGTCTGGTTAGGGAGGCTGAGATTTAACTCAGAAGACCGCGTCTTCACCTTATTCCCCTTGAGCTAAGGACACCCAGTCCTCGCCCAATCACTCTGGTAAGTCTTCAAGGTAGACTTCCAAACCTTCACAGACTTCGTTCACCGGCGATCCACAATGACTCTTGGATGCTCAGAACGCGACGCCTAACCGGCTGGAGGATTCACAGTCCTCAAGTGTAACAAGTCCTTAGATCACACAGACAGGAAGACTTCAGTGATGCCTAACACTCTTTGGCTCTGGGTGTTTAGGGCTTTGTCCTCGCAAGGATTTCTCTCTCAAAGGCTTCGAGGTGGGTTGCTCTCAAACGACAAAAGTCGTACACTAACTCTGAGCAGCCAACCAATTTATGGTTGTAGGGGGTGGGCTATTTATAGCCACTAGGCAACCCAACCTGATTTGTCCGAAATGACCCTGGGTCACTAAGGAACTGACACGTGTTCCAACGGTCAAATTTCAAAAACACGCGGCAACTTTACTTGGGCTACAAGTAAAGCTGACTCATCCAGCTCTGGATAAGATTTGCTCTCATTGTCTTTGCTTGAAGACATAGGATTTTTGGTTAAGCATCACTTCAGTCATTCTGACTATGTTCACTGTGACCCCACTTAACAGTACGGTGGTTCCTATGACTCAACAAAGAAGAAATGGAAACAACGAAACAACTAAGTCTTCACGCTCCATAGTCTTCACGTGATGTCTTCTCTTGTCATAGTCTTCAATGTGATTATCTTCACATACCACCTTTATCTTCAGTGTCTTCATACATTTTTAGGGGTCATCTCCGGTAGGAAAACCAAATCAATGAGGGACTATTACCTGTGTTATCTTGCAATTCTCACAAACACGTTAGTCCCTCAACCAGGTTTGTCGTCAGTACTCCAAAACCAACTAGGGGTGGCACTAGATGCACTTACAATCTCCCCCTTTTTGGTGATTGATGACAAACTGGTTGAAGTTGTCAACGGGGATAAAGGTATGTGAAATTGTAAAGGGTTTAAGTATTGTCTTCGTAAGTAGCAGGAAGACTCCCCCTGAAGATGTGCATATAAGTATTTTTCTTTTGAATGAAAATGCACATGGCATGTTGTACTTGCGGAGCTCCTCTTCTACTTATGAAGACAGTTCATCATGCATGAAATGATATAATGAAGATAATGACATGCATAATGAAAAATGGACGTCTGCAAAATGACTTCGTGCGGAATTTATCGTCGCACATGCGGAATTTATCATCGAATCACATAGTGTCGAAAAAGTAGCAAACGACTATCAAGTTTAAGTGTTACAACTCAAAATGAACCAAATGTATCAAAAGCGAGAGTTGTAAGCACTTGGCAAATGTATAGCAACCACCCATATGGACCCTCTTGAAGACTATCAACTCATATACTTCTCCCCCTTTTGTCAGTAATGACCAAAAAGGTTTGAAGACACAGAGCATCTACTCGTCCCCATGAGGAGTAGGCGAAGTAGCAGGGTCGTCGTTGATGTTCGGTGGTGCAGAAGAACTTGGTGCAGTGTCGACACGCGCTGAAGTTGGAGGTGGTGAAGTAGCGTCATCTTGATCATCTATAACTCTGGCATTCACCATTGCAGCTGAGGAGGAATAGTCAGAGTCTTCGAATGAGGGAGTCCGACGCAAGTGAGCATTCCTTGGAGGAGTTGAGTCAAACTTGAATCTCTCTGTGAAGCCATCGTCTTGAAGATCGGCTTCAGCACTGAGAAATGTCAAGCTCCTCCAAGACCTCTGACAGGTTTCATGTGTAACAAAGGCAAGATTGCGAATGCGATTGACGTCCACCAAGAGGCTTTGAATATGACGCTTAAGCCAGTCATGATGCTTATCCTGTTTCTGATGTAGAGCGACGAGAAGCTCTCGGTCATTGAGAACACGAGATCGCTTCCGAGGCCTTGGAGCGATGGTGCTTCCAATGGCTTCAGTTTGGGCGTGAGGGGCACGTGTATTGCCAGCCAAGGGGTAAACACGAGAAACGGCCTGAATTCCTTCAATGGGCTGGGTGAAGCTTTGACGATCGACATTGTGAAGATAAATTGGCTCCTTTGCAGGTTCTGGGTAAATGGCTTCAATAGACAGATCAACCTCTAGCAAGAATACGAGAAGATTACGCGCAGACGGCTGATAGTTGAAAGCAGAGTGAAGCTTGATGAGGCGCATTACCCATGGAGCATAGAACTTCAGACCAAAGATGTCGGAGCCAGATGCAGCCAACTTCCTAATGAAGAAGTCTTGAGCATTGAAGCTGATGCCATTGAAGATATAGAAAACCAAAGTCCTCATTGCTCCTTCAAGCTTCGCTGCAGATGAATCTCCTTTGACAGGCCATAGAGTTTTCCTGATGATATGATAGATGGTGCGGGGCAGATACTCTAGGTCTTCAACAAAGAATTCAGTTGGGTATTCAGCGTCATGTGGCAGTGGCTTCATCATGCTCAGCATTTGGCTCATGTTAGGCTATGGCTTCTGGAAAATACTCTCCAAAGCATTCTGGTATTGCTGACAACCTGGCTCATAATATTCGCCAGGAGTGGGCAGGGCTGTGAGCTAAATGATGTCTTGGGCTTTAGCTTCATGATGTACATCGCCCGTCATCCACTCAAGGATCCAAGTCTTCGGATCCCTGTTGTATCCATGAATGTGGAGTGTAGCATAGAATTGAAGTAGAAGTTCCTCATTCCAATGTTCCTTGTCAGTCACAAAGTTGAGCAGACCCGCATCACGAAAGCAGTCAAGGGCTTCTTCAAGGCAAGGCAATCCAGCAATGGCTTCACAGTCAAGACGCATATGTGGGAAGATGCGCCCCTGATTGTACAAGATGCAAGAATAGTAGTTGCGCTGCTGATAACTCCAGAATCAATCTGAGGAGATTCTTGGCCTTGTGTAGGGGTTCTTGTCACTGTCAAAGAATGTGTTGTGTGCCTTGAAGCCATTCAGATTAAACGATCCTAGTGATAATGCAGTACCTAGAAACCGTGGTAGCCTTGGCTTTGGCTTTTGGACCTGAGGCCTGTGCTCCACATGATAGGCAAATTGAGGTCCTGGAGCAGGCAGAGGAACCAGAAATGGCCAGCGGACGGTAACAAGCTGACCACGACCATATGCTTGCTCGATGGTGTGTGGCCTTGGAGGTGGTACAGGAGCAGAGGCATTGGCTTCAAGCTGCAGATTTGCATCAGGTGCAGCATTGGCTTCAGGTGCATTCACCACATTAGCTTCAGGCGCCACATTAGCTTCGGCCATGACAACGTCATTGGCATCACTGTTGGTGTTGGTGGTCGCCTCAGTATCGGTAACCTCCACTTTAGGAGCTGGAGGGTCAGACACGTTCTCCTCGAGAACAACTTCAGGGTTGGAAGGGGTGTAGCAACACTTTCCTCATCTCTTGGTTCTTCTTCTTCATCGGCTGATGCAGCCGGAATATCTTCAGCCGCTTTGGCTTCAGATTTAGGGATGTTCGCAGTAGGAGAGGCTTCAGGAAAGACTTTGTGTGAAATGGATTGGCGCTCTTCTCCTTTTGGAACACTTGACAAAGTGACATGTGGCCTTAGTCCATTGCGAAGCCTGCGAAATGCTGGCAATGCCTGTGGAGATGGAGTTGGTTGGGCCTCAAAGTCTTCATCGTCAATCACCAAAGTGGTGACCTGTGTTGGGGGAGTAACTGGTGTTTCTTCAGTACGAGGGGATTCTTGAGGGTGATCAGCCCATGAGTCATTCTGAGCAATTGGCGTCAATGGACGACCAATGCTGATGAGTTCGTTGTTCGTGAGAACAGGCGATGATACCAAATTGTGCTCGATTTGAGGAAGGACTTCATCATCTTCAACATTGTCTTGATGGCCAATGTCTTCAGCTGCGGTGGGGTCAACAGCTGGAATGTCTTCAGCTTTAGGAGCCTCTGTGGAAGCAGGCTCATGAACTATCAACTAGCGCTCTCGATGTTCAGACGCAGGACGAGCCACTGAGATTGGCTCGACATCAAGGGGCTCTGTGGGAGTAGCCCGGTCTCTCTTCTTTGTCTTTCTCTTCTTGGTAGGTGGAGAATCATCAGTGGTGGCTTTGGTCTTGCGCTTTCGGGCTTCGGTTTCAGCTGCCCTAGTTTTCTTGAGCTCCGAAGCCACTGTGGGGACCTTAGGCTTCGAGCCTGTCATACTGGCTGGGAAGACAATGCGAGGTTCTTCCTGCCTTAATGCTTCTGGTTGGGCCACAGCAGGCTTCTTCTTCTTCTTGGCAGCCATTCTGGGGTCAATGCCTGGACGCCCCAAAGCCTTGTGCTTTTCAGCTTCATTGTAGCCTTGAACACATTTGGCAGCGAGATTCTTCATGAGCTCACGAGAACCTTTTGCTTCTTCACGTTTCTTGTGAAACGCCTCCTTGAGCTCATGCAGCATGACCTTGAAGTTTTGAATGTCTTCAACATTGAGTTTGGCCATGTGCTTCTTGAACTGAGCCTTTTCATAGTCAATCTTGTGCTTCAGCTCAACAATCTTCTGTGCAAGAGCCAGCTCAGGAGCAATGGCTCCATGGAAAGAGACGCTGAGGCCAATTAGGAGCTGAAGATCATCAAAACTGAGGTCTGGGCTGTCAAACCACTCATCAATAAACTTGTACAGGATTTCCACATCAAAGAGGGGAAGATCATTGAAGATTTCTGCCTCTTGCTTGCTCTTTATCAATTGCTCAAGAGCGTCATCGCCAAGATCGTCGTCGCTAGACAGATCAATGGCTACGTTCTGTTCCTCAGAACAGCAGCAGGGGTCAGAACTGGACTGGAGGAGTGCACGGGTTTCCTCTTTTTCTTCTCAGTCTTGGAGATGCAAGAGAGATCTTCAGACTGTACACTTGGGGCAGGAGGAGCAGTGGCTAGAGGCTTCGCGCGCGACACTTTTGGTGGAGTGGAGAGCTTCGAAGCCTTAGGTTTCTTCTGCTTCTTTGGCTTTGGTGGTGCAGGCGCTTCATCAGAGTCAGCGTCGTCTGCAGAGTGATCCACGGCCGCCCCTTGAACCATTATATGAGTGATGAGACCTTCTAAGTTGTAGAAGGACCCAACAAGATTGGGTTCAGCTTCGCGTGTGCCATCGGCACGTGGCGCAGAGGGGCCTGGGTTGAAGTCTAATCCCCAAGACTTCTTGTTTTCCTTGGCCGAGTTCTTGGCAAACTGATAGTTGTGCTTGAACAGATCGTCATCTCGACACCATAGTAATGACGATGGGTCAGCATCAGTGGGCTGTGGTCCTCGGACCATGCAAGGGTAGAATCCTTGAGCAATGGCTTCAGTTCTGGTCTTGGGTTGAATATTTTTATAGAGAATATCTCCCCAAGGACGTGTGATAGCATTCTTCTCAGTATACTCCTTGGTGACGAATCTGTACTTGAACCATTGCTCGGCCCAATATCTTCGAATCCATTGGATTCGTGTCTTGCGTTGACCATAGCTTTCTTCAGGGTCAGTTTTGTATAGTTCATAAAGATCTTCGGGCAGGTCCATTGATGTACCCCCACGGCGCTGTCTGCCACCATTCCTTGCTGATTTCTCTGTTGCCATGAAGTTTAGACTGAAAGGCTTCAACACTGTCAAAGTCTTCCGTCTGCTGGTCAGACAGGAACAGGCTTCGGGAGAATTGATGTGATGCTATAAGAACTCTGCAAATGAATGCAGAATATGAGAACCAAGGGATTCTCCCACGGACATGTACCTATGACAGCATTAGAGATGCGAGGGAAGGGGAAGAGGTCATATGCATTCTCAGAAGATTTTGAAGATAAATCAGTTTAGAAGACATTGACCTCATAGTGTGAAGACATTCACTCATATGTAGAGAGTTGGTTCCAGATTTGTACGAATCCACGAATAAGTACAAGTGAGGAATCTAACTACTTTGTGAAGCATAAGTGAACATACTAGGCATGTTATGAGATGCAGAACATGATAGATCCAATTTTGTAGGAACAGAAACCACTTGTGATTGAAAAGGATGAATCCATTGGATCAAAAAGGACTATAGAAAGAGTTTTTATGTACCACTCGAGGAACTGCTAGACGGAGTAGGAGATGAGGCCGAGAAGTTCGATCTTCCGTGCCCTAACTTGGCGACGGAGGACACCTACGGTGACGGCGGAGATGATGATGTCCGCGGCCGGCGTGAGGACGGCGTCGGTGAGGTCATGGCAGCTAAACGCTTCATCGCCGGTGTCGTCGAGGGCTAGCGGTGGCGCTAGGGTTTGTGCGAAAAGGAGAAGTGGAAGAAGAGATAATGACTGAGGTGTGGCGTGTATTTATAAGGACAGGGGCGGCGCAGCATTATTACGCAGGTGCCCCTAGTGGTTCACATCTGAAGGACACGTGGCGATCATGCAACACATTGGAGGATGTTCCACGTTCCCACGTACGCCTGGATTGTCGGGTGGGCGTTCCTGCTTCTCCAGGTTTCAGGCAGAAAGGATTGAGTATTTAAAACAGATTTAATGTTTGTCTCTGTATCTTCTGCTGACAAGGACACAGCAAAGACATTCGACAGTTTCAATAGAATGCATATGATTTGGATAGATAGATTTGAGATGGGAGCATAGAAAGGTTAGGGTCCGATCACATTCACTTAGTTCAAAAGATTCAACGAGAAGACATAGCTATAAGTGAATGTTGTAGAGGACAGAACGCAAATATATGAATATATCCGGATAAGACCAAATCAATATAGTGAAGATAAACATGAAGCCATGTTAATATTGAAGACAAACCAAATGCGAAGACCTTGCAAATGTAATGCCAACAGAAAACACTCCAAACAAAAGGTTGGTGGTGGCGTTACCCACCGTATAGGAAGTATTAGACCCAGACACGACACACAATTATCGTGGCGCTCTGAACTCAAATTCTGCGTTAATGTATTCACACTTAGTGTGTAAGTCTTCATTAGTTGAAGATATACGTTACTTCGTGTGTTGCACATCTAAGTCATCAACATGCATAAGTGTTAGGATGTGTGCATGATCACAGGACATTTGAGGATTCCAAGATATTTAGCTCACACCGCAACATGCAAAACCTTTTCTCATCCATGGGCTTTGTGAAGATATCTGCCAGTTGCTCTTCAGTGTTGACGTGAATGATATCAATATCTTCCTTCATGACATGATCTCTGAGAAAGTGATGACGGATCTCAATGTGCTTTGTCTTCGAGTGCTGAACTGGGTTGTTGGCAATCTTGATGGCGCTTTCATTGTCGCAGTAGAGTGGCACTTGCTTCAGATGAATGCCATAGTCTTTGAGTGTTTGCTTCATCCAGAGAAGTTGAGCGCAGCAAGATCCAGCAGCAATGTATTCAGATTCAGCAGTGGAGAGAGATACACAGTTCTGCTTCTTTGAAGACCAACACACAAGTGACTGTCTCAGAAAGTGACATGTGCCTGATATAGACTTGCGATCCACCTTGTCACCAGCGTAATCAGCATCCGAGAATCCAACTAGATCAAACTACGAGCCCTTTGGATACCATAATCCTAGTGTTGGGGTGTAAGCCAAATATCGAAGAATTCGCTTCAAAGCTAAGTGATGCGATTCCTTTGGTGCCGCTTGGAATCGGGCACACATGCAAACACTAAGCATGATATCTGACCTAGATGCACATAAATAAAGCAAAGAACCAATCATGGAGCGGTGTACCTTTTGATCGAACTCTTTACCATTGGCGTCAGGATCCAGATGACTTTTGGTAGGCATTGGCGTCGTATAACCTTTGCAGTCTTGCATTCCAAACTTCTTCAGGCAATCTTTGAGGTATTTCTCTTGAGATATGAAGATGTCGTTGCGTTGCTGCCGAATTTGAAGACCAAGGAAGAACTTCAGCTCACCCATCATGGACATCTGATATTGCTCTTGCATCATGTATCCAAACTCATCATTGTATTTCTTATTAGTGCAACTGAAGATAATGTCATCCACATATATTTGGCACACGAACAGTTCACCATCATATGTCTTCATGAAGAGTGTGGGATCCAGGGAACCAGGTTTGAAGCCTTTGCTCTTTAGGAAGTCTTTGAGTGTGTCATACCAAGCACGAGGGGCTTATTTGAGGCCATACAGTGCCTTGTTGAGCTTGTAAACCATGTCAGGATGTCTTGGATCTTCAAAACCAGGCGGTTGTGCAACATACACTTCTTCTTCAATCTTGCCATTGAGAAAGGCACTCTTCACATCCATTTGATACAGAAGGATGTTATGATGATTTGCATAGGCTAGCAGTATGCGTATAGCTTCAAGCCTAGCCATGGGATCAAATGTTTCATCGAAGTCAATTCCTTCAACTTGAGTGTATCCTTGAGCAATGAGACGAGCCTTGTTTCTGACAACTTGACCATGCTCATCTTGCTTGTTGAGATATATCCATTTGGTGCCAATGATATTGTGTTTACGAGGATCAGGATGCTTGACCGTTCCCATACATTATTCAGCTCGAACTGTTGAAGCTCTTCTTGCATAGCTTGGATCCATTCAGGTTCCATGAAGGCTTTATCAACTTTCTTGGGTTCAGATATTGAGACGAATGCAAAGTGCCCACAGAAATTTGCTAGTTGTGTTACCCTTGAACGAGTGAGTGGACCAGGTGCATTGATGCTATCAATTATCTTCTCAATCTGTACTTCATTTGCAACACGAGGATGAACTGGACGAACATTTTGCTCTTGCTAATCATTGTCATCGTTTGAAAGATTGTCTTCAGGCTGAGCATTGTCTTCAGGTTGATTAGTGTAAGTGCATCTAGTGCCACCCCTAGTTGGTTTTGGAGTATTGATGACAAACCTAGTTGAGGGACTAATGTGCTTGTGAGAATTGCAGGATAACACATGTAGAATCCCTCATTGATTCGGTTTTCCTACCAGAGATGACCCCTAAAAATGTATGAAGACATTGATTTCAAAGGTGGTATATGAAGATATTCTCATTGAAGACTATGACAAGAGAAGACATCGCATGAAGCCTTTGGATCTCGAAGACTCAGATCTTTCGTAGTTCGTTTTCTTCTTTATTGAGTCATAGGAACCACCGTACTGTTAAGTGGGGTCCAAGAGAACCAGTCAGAATGACTGAAGTGATGCTTAACCAAAACCTATGTCTTCGAGTGAAGACTATGAGAGCAAATCTTCTCCAGAGTCGGACAAGTCAGCTTTGCTTGTAGCCCAAGTAAAGTTGTTGTGTGTGTCTGAAATCTGACCATTGGAACACGTGTCAGTTCCTTAGTGACCCAGGGTCATTTTGGACAAATCAGGTCGGGTTGCCTAGTGGCTATAAATAGCCCACCCCCTACAACCATAAATGGTTGGCTTCTCAGAGTTAGAGTACGGCTTTTGTCGTTTGAGAGCAACCCACCTCGAAGCCTTTGAGAGAGAATTCCTTGCGAGGATAAAGCCCTAACCACCCAGAGCCAAAGAGTGTTAGGCATCACTTAAGTCTTCCTGTCTGTGTGATCTGAAGACATATTACACTTGAGGATTGTGAATCCTCCAGCCGGTTAGGCGTCGCGTTCTGAGCATCCAAGAGTCATTGTGGATCGCCGGTGAACGAAGTCTGTGAAGGTTTGGGAGTCTACCTTGAAGACTTACCAGAGTGATTGGGCGAGGTCTGTGTGACCTTAGCTCAAGGGGAATACGGTGAGGACTGGGTGTCCTAAGCTGCGTGTTCAGGACTGGGTGTCCGGGACTGTGTGTCCTCAGGTTTAAATACCTAGCCGCCCTAACCAGACGTATAGTTGTCACAGCAACTGGAACTGGTCTAACAAATCATTGTCTTCAACGAGTCACTAGTTTCATCCTTCCCTTCCCTTTACTTACTGTTGGTACTTGTGAAGTCATTGTATGATTGCATTATCTTTTGTCTTCACTGAGTAACTGCTTGTTCTGATCGGCTTCATAATATCTTCCTACCTGATCCTTACTACCTAGCTGCTATTAGTCATTGTGCTTTCACTTCATTGAATACTTGACTATGGTTTGCCTAGTGTAGTCTACCTTCCGCTGCATGGTAATAGGTTTATTTCTATCGTTTGTCTTCGAAACTTCCATGTTTTGAAGACTTTCATAAAAATCGCCTATTCACCCCCCCTTTAGTCGATATAACGCACTTTCAATTGGTATCAGAGCAAGGTACTCCCTTGTTCTGTGTGATTCGGTTTAACCACCTGGAGTTTTAGCTATGTCAACTGCAGGGATAATTAAAGTCTCCGCTGCGTGCCCCGTCTTCGATGGAACTGAATATCCCTACTGGAAGAATAAGATGCGCATGCATCTTGAAGCCATTGACGTCGACCTATGGTATGTCGTCAAGAACGGTGTTCCCAAGGCTGGAGAAGGTGTCACTGCTTCTGACGTCAAGAAGTTCGTTCAACTGGACTCTACTTCCAAGAATATCATCTGTGGTCATCTGACCAAAGGACAGTATGGCCGCGTGAGTGCTTTGGAAACATCTAAGCTAGTCTGGGACGGGCTCTCCAAGGTCAACGAGCGTCTCAATCTAGAGAGATCAGAGAATCAGTGTCCTTCGCAACCTCTTCAACCGCTTCAAGAGAAATGACAATGAGAATGTCCAGCTCACGTTTGATCGACTCACTGACATCACAAATGAGCTTCAAGCCCTCGGCGCTACTGAGATCACCAAGCATGAAGTCGTCAAGACACTCCTGAGATCACTTGATAGTTCGTTTGACACCCTAGCCCTGATGATTCAAGAACGTCCTGATTTCAAGACACTCGATCCGTCTGACATACTTGAGAGGCCCAACACACATGAGTTTCAGCTTTCTGAGAAAAGAGATATCTACAGTCCCAACTATGGGCAAACTCATGCCTTGAAGGAAAAAGCTGTGTCCTCATCTGAAGAAGAATCTGACAGCAGTTCTAATGATCCTGAAGACATTGGAAAGGAGCTTGCTATGCTTGTGAAGAAGTTCCAAAAATTCACCAAGAAGAAAGGCTTCAGAAAGTCTTCACGATCAAGCTCAAGGAATGATGAACCTTCTGCTCATGACTACAAGAAGAAAACATGTCACAAGTGCAAGAAACCTGGCCACTACATCTCTGAGTGTCCGCAGTGGGACATTGAGAACAAGAAGAAAAAGAAAAGCAAGGAGTATGATTCTGATGACAAGAAGAAGAAGAAATACTCAAAGTCTTCTTCCAAGTCCTCCTCAAAGTCTTCATCACACAAGAAGAGCTCATCTGGCAAGGCACGTGCGTTTGTTGGCAAGGAAATGGATTCAGAGGAGGAGTCCGCTTCTGAGGAGGCAGAGGTGGAGTCTGAGGAGGAGTCCGATTCTGGCGTTGCGAGTCTGGCTACAGCATACGTTGCCAAGTCCATCTTCAACACTGAAGACAATGACTCCATCACCGACACCGATGCAAATGACAAGGACTACTCCGCTCCTACCTACTGCTTCATGGCACGCGGTGCCAAGGTAAACACACGCACTACTCACTATCAAACATCTAGTGACGATGACTCTGATTGTGGTTCCAAACCCAGCTACAAAACACTCGCTAAAATTGCAACTGAACAACAGAAAACCATGGAACACATTCAAAAACTGTTGGATAAAAGCGATGATTTGTTAGACGCTGAAATGACTCAATCTCAGTCCTTAATTGAAGACATAAAAAATCTTCACGTTAAGTATGAGGAACTTGAAAGTCGTCATGAAACGCTCTCAACAGCTCATGAAAGGCTTTCCTGTGATTATCTTCAAAGGAAGCAAGATCTTGAGAAATTGAGAGCGGCTCATGAAGATCTTCAAAAAGAAAACGAGTCGCTTCGCTTCGAACAGATCAGTTCAGCTCAGGAAGGATTTGAACCACCATGTCTTAAATGCATTGAGCGTGATAATGCTACTTCTGTTGCTGAATGTTCTACTGCTGCTACTGTTGCAATATCTTTAACTGTTGATGTGGGAACTAACCCCTCTGCTGAGGATACCACTGCTATTGCTGATGAGAATGCTAGGTTGAAGACATTGCTTGAAACAGGGATGTACAAAAGTCTCAAAGGGCATCAGACACTATGTGATGTCCTCAAAAGGCAGATCCTGAACCGAAACCCTAGGAAAGAGGGTGTTGGGTTCGTAAGGAAAATGAATGTTGATGGCTCTTACTGGAAACCTGAGCAGTACCCCAAAACCACGTGGGTTGCTGCAAAGGAACCTTCAGCAGATCCATCCACTCTATCTGGCTTCACTTGTACTAACCCCATTGTCATTGATGAATCCTTTGATGCAAACTATAAACTGTTTAAGAATCAGAATGGTGAAGTGTTTGCCAGGTATGTTGGTACTAACTACAGGAATGGACCGACTATGAAGAAGATCTGGGTGCCGAAAAAGTGTTTGGAGAATCTTCCTGTGAATGTCATCATGACACCATAGGTGAAGAAGACAAACCCCAGACCACAGGCTTCATACGGTCCAAAGGCTTCATACAGACAGAGGACTTACCTGAGTCGCACTAACGCAAATGTTTTGCAGGGAAACCATACTCAGGCCTATGAATATGAGCGCGGTTCATCAAACCGCCATGTTCATAAGACCAAGAACTATTCTTCTTATTCTTATGAGTACTATTGTCCTCCTGCAAGACTTTTTGCTAGGGCTCCAAAGCCAAAGTTCTCAGATGATGCACTTAGACTTATTGCTTCTAAGCCACCCTTGAATATGTGGGTGGCTAAGAAAGCTTAACTCTCTTTTGCAGGGAAGGGTCTCCAGCAGAAAACCAAAATTTTCTGACGCTATTGCTGGGGACCTTAAACATCTTGTAGGGCGCAAGATCAAATGCCCGAATGGTCTTATTATGTACTTCGTTCCTGAATCGCTTGCTACTCGCCCTATCAGTCCAAATCTCGATCTAAGCTTTCATAACCCATTGGTTCATCAAATGTTTTTGCTTCACAATTCTCTTCGTGAAGCCTATCCCCCTAACTGCACTGTAGGGTACGACACCAGCAGCTTCAGAATGGATTATTGATAGTGGTTGTACCAATCACATGACTGGCAAGAGAAGCCTTCTTATGGACTCAACCTTACGTCCATCCGACAAGAGTCACATCACATTTTCTGACACTGGTAAAAGTAAGGTATTGGGTCTAGGTAGAGTTGCAATCTCAAAGGATCAACACATGGATAAAGTCATGCTTGTTGAATCCCTTGGCTTCAACTTAATGTCTGTCTCAATGCTTTGCGATTTAAACATGATCGTGATGTTTGGAAAATATCGTTTCCTTGTTCTAATGGTATCTGACAAGTCTCTAGTGTTTGAAGGGTATAGGAAAGATGATTTGTACGTGGTAGATTTCTCAGTAGGACCACAACTTGCCGTATGTCTTCTGGCAAAAGCTTCAGAATGCTGGCTCTGGCATCGGAGGCTAGGGCATGCTGGCATGAGGAACCTCCACACCCTTGCAAAGAAGAAGCATGTCATAGGCATCGAGGGCGTCAACTTCAAGAAAGATCACTTATGCGGTGCCTGTGAAGTAGGAAAGATGACGAGGGCCAAACATCCCTCGAAGACAATCATGACAACAACTCGACCCTTCGAACTGCTCCACATGGATCTTTTCGATCCCACTCATTACTCAACTCTTACTACTACTGCTTGTCTCTATGGCTTTGTCATTGTTGATGATTATTCTAGATATACTTGGGTGCACATAATCCTCTACAAGACTGAAGTGCAGGATGTCTTCAGACACTTCGCCAATCGAGCAATGAACAACTATGGCGCCAAGATAAAGCACATCAGAAGTGACATGGCACTGAATTCAAGAACACTGGCCTTGATACATATCTTGATACTTTGGGCATCACACATGAATTCTCAGCTCCGTACATGCCACAGCAGAATGGCGTCGTCGAACGCAAGAACAGAACACTCATTGAGATGGCCCGAACGATGCTTGATGAATACAAGACTCCAAGAAAATTCTGGCCTGAAGCCATTGATACTGCATGCCATACAATCAACCGTGTTTATCTTCACAAGCTTCTGAACAAGACATCTTATGAGCTCCTTACTGGCAAGAAGCCAAATGTCAGTTACTTCAGAGTATTTGGCGCCAGGTGCTGGATCAAGGATCCACATCACACTTCAAAATTTGCACCAAAAGCACATGAGGGTTTTATGCTTGGATATGGAAAGGATTCGCACTCCTACAGAGTCTTCAATCTCTTTCATTATAAAGTGGTTGAAACAGTGGATGTGTGGTTCGATGAGACTAACGGTTCACAAAGAGAGCACCTGCCAAATGTGCTAGATGAAGTTCCATCCAGTGAATCAATCAAACTTATGGGAACTGACAAAATCATACCCTCTGAAGCTCAACTTGAAGAGGAACTTATCATCTCCGCACCTGATCAACCTGAAGACAATGCTCGGCCTGAAGACAATCCCTCTAACAATGACAATGATCAGCAAGAGCAAAATCTTCGCCCTGTACATCCTCGTGTTGCCAATGAAGTGCAGATTGAGAGAATAATTGATAGCATCAATGCACCCAGTCCGCTCACTCATTCAAGGGCAACACAACTAGCAAATTTCTGTGGACACTTCGCATTCGTCTCAATAACAGAACCCAAGAAAGTTGAAGAAGCCTTCATGGAACCTGAATGGATTCAAGCTATGCAAGAAGAGCTTCAACAGTTTGAGCTAAATAATGTATGGGAACTGGTTAAGCGTCCTGATCCTCGGAAGCACAATATAATAGGCACCAAATGGATATACCGCAACAAGCAAGATGAGCATGGTCAAGTTGTCAAAAACAAAGCTTGTCTCGTTGCTCAAGGATATACTCAAGTGGAAGGGATTGACTTCGATGAAACATTTGCTCCCGTGGCTCGACTTGAAGCCATACGCATACTGCTGGCCTATGCAAATCATCATAACATACTTCTATATCAAATGGATGTGAAGAGCTTCTCAATGGCAAGATTGAAGAAGAAGTGTATGTTGCACAACCGCCTGGCTTTGAAGATCCAAAGCATCCTGACATGGTATACAAACTCAACAAGGCACTGTATGGCCTCAAACAAGCCCCTCGGGCTTGGTATGACACACTCAAATACTTCCTGAAGAGAAAAGGCTTCACACCTGGTTCCCTCGACCCCACTCTCTTCACGAAGACATATGATGGTGAACTGTTTTTGTGCCAAATATATGTGGATGACATTATCTTCGGTTGCACCAATCAGAAATACAGTGAAGAGTTTGGATATATGATGCAAGAGCAATATCAGATGTCCATGATGGGAGAGCTGAAGTTCTTCCTCGGTCTTCAAATTCGACAGCAACGCAACGGCATCTTCGTATCTCAAGAGAAGTATCTCAAAGATTGCCTGAAGAAGTTCGGTATGCAAGACTGCAAAGGCTTCACGACGCCAATGCCAGCCAAACATCATCTGGGTCCCGACGACAATGGTAAAGAGTTCGATCAAAAGGTATACCGCTCCATGATTGGTTCTTTACTTTATCTATGTGCATCTAGGCTAGATATTATGCTTAGTGTTTGCATGTGTGCTCGATTCCAAGCGGCACCAAAGGAATCGCATCACTTAGCTATGAAGCGAATTCTTCGATATTTGGCTTACACCCCAACTCTAGGATTATGGTATCCAAAGGGCTCGTAGTTTGATCTAGTTGGATTCTCGGGTGCTGATTATGCTGGTGACAAGGTTGATCGCAAGTATACATCAGGCACATGTCATTTTCTGGGACGATCACTTGTATGTTGGTCTTCAAAGAAGCAGAACTGTGTATCTCTCTCCACTGCTAAATCTAAATACATTGCTGCTGGATCTTGCTGCGCTCAGCTTCTGTGGATAAAGCAAACACTCAAAGACTATGGCATTCATCTGAAGCAAGTGCCACTCTACTGCGACAACGAAAGCACCATCAAGATTGCCAACAACCCAGTTCAGCACTCGAAGACAAAGCACATTGAGATTCGTCATCACTTTCTCAGAGATCATGTTGTGAAGGAAGACATTGATATCATACACATCAACACTGAAGAGCAATTGGCAGATATCTTCACCAAGCCCTTGGATGAGAAGAGATTTTGCAAGTTACGGTGTGAGCTAAATATCTTGGAATCCTCAAATGTCCTATGATCAGGCACACATCCTAACACTTATGCATATTGATGACTTAGATGTGCAACACACGAAGTAAAGTATATCTTCAATCAATGAAGACATGCATTCTAAGTGTGAATACATTAATGAGGAATTTGACTTCGGAGCGCCACGATAATTGTGCACCGTGTCTGGGTCTAATACTTCCTATACGGTGGGTAACGCCACCACCAAATGTTCTGTTTAAAGTGTTTCACTCATGGCGTTACATTTGCTATGTCTTCACATTTGGTTTGGCTTCAATCTCAACATGTCTTCATGATTATCTTCACTATGTTGATTATATATATATACTAGTGTTCTGTCCTCTACAGCATTCACTTATAGCTATGTCTTCTTGTTGAATCTTTTGAACTAAGTGAATGTGATCGGACCCTAACCTCTCTATGCTTTCTATCTCAAACTCTATCTCTCCAAATCATATGCATTCTTTTGAAACTGTCAAATGTCTTCTATGCGTCCTTGTCAGCAGAAGATACAGAGACAAACATTAAGTCCGCTTTCAATGCTAATTCCTTCACCTGAAACCCGGAGAAGCGGGAACGACCACCCGACAATCCAGGCGTGCGTGGGAACGTGGAACAACCTTCGATATGCTGCATGATGGCCACATGTTCCTCAGATGTGAATCGCCAGGGGCACCTATGTAATAACACTGAGCCGCCCCTGTCCCTATAAATACACACCACACCACAGTCATTATCTCTTCTTCCACTCTCGCACGAACCCTAGCGCCACCGCTAGCCCTCGACGACGCCGGCGACGAAGCGCTTAGCTGCCGCAACCTCTCTGACGCCGTCTTCACGCCGACCGTGGACATCGTCCTCTCCGCCGTCGCCGTAGGTGTCCTCCGTCGCCAAGTTAGGGCACGGACGATCGAACTGCTCGGCCTCCTCTTCCACTCCGTCTAGCAATTCATTGTGTGGTAAATAAAAACCCTTTTTATGGCCCCTTTGATCCTACAGATTTGTCACTTTCTACCACAAGTAGTTTCTGTTCACACATGTTGGATCCACTTCACACTTCATCTCATATTATGCCTAGTATGTTCACTTATGCTTCACAAAGTAGTTAGATTCCTCACTTGTACTGATCTCTGGATTCGTACAAATCTGGAACCAACTCCTTATCTATGAGTGAATGTCTTCGCACGATGAGGTCAATGTCTTCTAAACTGATTTATCTTCAAAAATCTTCTGAGAATTCATATGACCTCTTCCCCTTCCCTCGCACCTTAATGCTGTCACAGGTACATGTCCGTGGGAGAATCCCTTGGTTCTCATAGTCTGCATTCATTTGCAGAATTCTTACAGCATCATATAAATTCTCCCGAAGCCAGTTCCTGTCAGTCCAGCAAGCGAAAGCCTTTGAAGCCTTTGAACGTGTTGAAGCCATTCAGTTTGAAGTTCATGGCTGCAGAGAAATCAGTAAGGAAGGGTGGCAGACAGCGTCGTGGGGGAACATCAAGAGATTTGCCTGATGACCTCTTAGAGCTTTACAAGACAGATCCTGAAGAGGATTACAATCAGCGCAAGACCCGAATCCAATGGATTCGAAGATATTGGGTAGAACAATGGTTCAAATACCGGTTTGTGACCCAGGAATATGCTGAGAAAAATGCCATCAAGCGACCGTGGGGAGACATCCTATACAAGAATCTTCAACCCAGGTCCAGAGAAGAAGCCATTGAACAAGGCTTCTATCCCTGCATGGTCCGTGGGCCACAGCCTGCAGATGCACACCCATCGTCACTATTATGGTGTCATGACGACAATCTGTTCAAGCGCAACTTCCAGTTTGCCAAGAACTCAGCGAAGCAGAACAAGAAGTCTTTGGGATTAGACTTCAACCCTGGTCCCTCTGCTCCCCGTGCCGATGGAACTCGCGAAGCTGAACCCAATCTTCTTTGGCCCTTCTACAACTTGGAGGGTCTCATCACTCATATCGTGGTTCAAGGGACAGCCATGAATGAGCCTGCAGATGACGCTGAATCAGATGAAGCGCCTGCAGCGCCGAAGCCAAAGAAGTTGAAGCAGCCTAAAGCTTCAAAGCCTGCCTCTGCACCAAAAATCTCACGGGAGAAGCCATTGGCTACTGCACCTCCTGAAGACAGTGTGCAGTCTGAAGATTTGTCCCGCATCTCCAAGCCCCAGAAAGTCAAGACGCCTCTGCCACACACCGGCCAAGAACTGACAGCTACTGCTATTCTGCGCAACGATGCCATCGATCTGTCCAGTGATGAAGATCTTGCAGATGACGCTCTTGAGCAACTGATCAAGAGCAAAGAAGAAGCAGAAATCTTCAACGATCTGCCTCTCTTTGACGTGGCAATCATCCACAACTTCATTGATGAGTGGTTTGACACGCCCAACCTCAGCTTCGAAGATCTGCAACTTCCAATTGGCCTCAGTGTCGCCTTCCATGGCGCCATTGCTTCAGAGTTAGCTATCGCCCAGCACATTGTTGAACTAAAGCAGAAGATTGACTTTGAGAAAACTTAGTTCAAGAAGCATATGGCCATGCTCAGCATGCAAGAGGTGAAGAACTTCAAGATTATGCTGCACGAGCTCAAAGAAGCCTTTCTCAAGAAACATGTAGAAGCTCAGGGTTCTCGTGAGTGCATGAAGAGCCTGGCTGACAAGCTCAGGGTTCTCGTGAGTGCATGAAGCTCAGGGTTCCCAGGATGGCTGCTAAGAAGAAGAAGAAGAAGAAGAAGCCCACTGTGCCCGAACCCGGCGCACCCAGGCAGGAAGCAGATCCCATTGTCTTCCCAACCAGCATGACTGGCTCAAGGCCAAAAGCCAGATCTACCGCTTCAAAGCTGAAGAAGACAAGGACTGCTGAGGCTGAAGCCAGAAAGAGGAAACATCCTGAAGCCTCTACTGCTGCTCCCTCCAAGAAGAAGCGGAAGACCAAGAAGGAACGGGCTGCTCCCATAGAGCCCTTAATTGTTGAACCCATCTCCATGGTTCGCCCTGCCACTGAACATCAAGAGCGCCAACTGACTGTCCATGAGCCTGCTTTCACAGAGGCTCATGAAACTGAAGACTTTCCAGCAGCTGATCCCACCGCTGCTGAAGACATTGGTCACCATGACCATGTTGAAGATGATGCAGTTCTTCCTCAGATCGAGCACCAACAGGTATCATCGCCTGTGCTTACGCATAGCGAACTCATCAGCATTGGTCGTCCTCTGACGCCAATTGCTCAGGATGCATCATGGGCTGATCACCCACAAGAACAAGAATAAGATGACCTTGAGGCCCAGCCAACTCCTTCTCCAAAAGCGTCGCCAGCATTCCGCAGGCTTCACAAAGGATCAAGGTCTCAAGTCCCTACTTCCAGCATTCCATAAGGAGAAGTGCCTCACCAATCTGTTGCACATCAAGTGTTTCCAGATGCCACTCCTACTGAGACTGAATCTGAAGCCAAACTGGCTGAAGATGTTCCGGCTTCATCAGCTGATGAAGAAGAAACCCCAAGAGTTGCTACACCCCTGTCTAACCAAGAAGCTGTTCTCGAGGAGAACGTGACTGTGACCGACCATCCAGCTCACCAAGTGGAGGTTGAGAATCTTGAGGCTGCCACCACCAAAACAAATGAAGCCAATGACGTTGTCATGGCTGAAGCAAATGTGGATCCTCCACCAACCCAAGAACCAGAAGTCAGTGAAGCAAATGATGCTACTGCTCCTGTTCTTGCGCCTGCTGCTGGTCCTCAGTTTGACTATCATGTTGAGCATAGGCCTCAGGTACAGAAGCCAATTCCAAGGTTGCCCAGGTTTCCAAGTCCTGCATCAGCACCTGGATCCTTCAATGTCAACGGCTTCAAAGCAGACAACACTTTCTTCAATAGCTCCAAGAACCCCTACTCAAGGGAAAGAATATCTTCTGATCAGTTCTGGAGCTATCTGCAGCGAAGCTATTACTCCTGCATTCTGTACAATCAAGGTCGCATCTTCCCACATAAGCGTCTTGACACCGACGCAATAGCTGGTTTGCCCTGTCTAGAAGAAGCTCTGGATTGCTTCAAAGAGGTTGGATTGTTGCCGTTTGTCACCGACCAAGAGCACTGGAATGAAGATTTTCTGCTTCAATTCTATGCCACACTTCACATCCGTGGGTACAACAGAGATCCGAAGACTTGGTTCCTGGAGTGGATGAAAGGAAATGTTCATCACGAAGCCAAAGCCTTTGATATCATTGAGCTCACTGGTCTACCCACTCCTGGCGATCTCTATGAACCGGGCTGTCAGCTTCACAGTGCAGCTATGGAGAACATCTTTCAGAAGCCTGAACCAAACATGAGTCAGATGCTCAGTATGATGAAGCCCTTGCCACAAGATGCTGCATATCCTAAGAAGTTCTTTGTTGAAGACCTTGAGTATCTGCCAAGGACTATTTATCACATCGTAAGGCAAACTCTCTGGCCCATCAAAGGACATTCTCCACATGCCAAGCTGGAAGGTGCAATGAAGACTTTGGTCTTCTATATTCTTCATGGCAAATGCTTCAATGCACAGGACTTCTTCATCCGCCAACTTGCTGCATCAGGCTCTGATCTTTTTGGCTTGAAGTTCTACGCTCCATGGATAATGCAGCTGATTAAACTCCACTCTGCTATATCATATCAGCCATCTGCTCGCAATCATCGGATCTTTCTGCCTGATGTGGATATGTCCGTTAAAGCCATTTATCCTGAGCCTGTCAAGGAGCCTCTTAGTCTTCAGAATGCGGAGCATCAAAGTTTCTCTTAGAACATTGAAGGAGTTGAAGCAGTCACTCGTGTTTATCCTCTGGCTGGAACTACACGTGCACCTCATCGTGCCCTTACTGAAGCCACCGAAAGCACTATTGCCCAACGACCCAAGAAGCGATCTCGGGTTCTCAATGACCGAGAGCTTCTGGTGGCTCTTCATCAGAAACAGGATAGGCATCATGACTGGCTGAAGCGCCAAATGCAAAGCCTCTTGGTGGATGTCAACCGCATTCGCAATCTTGCCACCAAGAATGCCTTTGTTGCCCATGAAACCTCTCGATGCACATGGAAAGGGCTGACGCTTATGTGCTCTGAAGATGATCTTCAAGAGGATGGCTTCTCTGAACGCTTCAAGTTTGACTCCACACCTCCTCGAAGGGCAGTGCTGCGACGAACTCCATCTCTTGAAGACTCTGAGTTCTCTTCCTCTGCGGCAACTGTGAATGCTAGAGTGATCAAGGACGAAGACAATGCTACTTCACCGCCCCCTCCTTCAGCACGCTTCGACACTGCTCCAAGTTCTTCTGCACCGCCGAACACCACCGACGACCCTGCTGCTTCACCTACTCTTCATGGGAACGAGTAGATGCTTTATGTCTTCAAACCTTTTTGGTCCTTACTGACAAAAGGGGGAGAAGCATATGAGTTTGATAGTCTTGAAGCGGGTCCACATGGGCGGTTGCTTTATATTTTTCCTAGTGTTTACAACTCTCGTTTTGATACATTTGGTTCTTTGAGTTGTAACACCTAAACTCGATGGTCGTCTGCTACTTATTTGCTACTTTGTGATGCGATGATAAATTCCGCATGTGCGACGATAAATTCTGCACTTAGATCATTTTGCAGACGTCCATTTTCCATTATGCATGTCATTATCTTCACATACCTTCACATGCATAATGAATTGTCATCATAAGTTGAAGAGGATCTCCACGAGAACAACCTGCCATGTGCATTTGCATTCCAAAAGCAAATTACTTATATGCACATCTTCAGGGGGAGCCCTTGCAACTTATGAAGACAATTCCTTATCCTTTACAATTTCACATATTATATTCCCCGTTGAAAACTTCAACTAGTTTGTCATCAATCACCAAAAAGGGGGAGATTGTAAGTGCATCTAGTGCCACCCCTAGTTGGTTTTGGAGTATTGACGACAAACCTAGTTGAGGGACTAATGTGCTTGTGAGAATTGCAGGATAACACAGGTAGAAGTCCCTCATTGATTCGGTTTTCCTACCAGAGATGACCCCTAAAAATGTATGAAGACATTGATGTCAAAGGTGGTATATGAAGATATTCTCATTGAAGACTATGACAAGAGAAGACATCGCATGAAGCCTTTGGAGCTCGAAGACTCAGATCTTTCATAGTTCGTTTTCTTCTTTATTGAGTCATAGGAACCACCGTACTGTTAAGTGGGGTCCAAGAGAACCAGTCAGAATGACTGAAGTGATGCTTAACCAAAACCTATGTCTTCGAGTGAAGACTATGAGAGCAAATCTTCTCCAGAGTCGGACAAGTCAGCTTTGCTTGTAGCCCAAGTAAAGTTGCCGTGTGTGTTTGAAATCTGACCGTTGGAACACGTGTCAGTTCCTTACTGACCCAGGGTCATTTCGGACAAATTAGGTCGGGTTGCCTAGTGGCTATAAATAGCCCACCCCCTACAACCATAAATGGTTGGCTGCTTAGAGTTAGAGTACGGCTTTTGTCGTTCGAGAGCAACCCACCTCGAAGCCTTTGAGAGAGAATTCCTTGCGAGGATAAAGCCCTAACCACCCAGAGCCAAAGAGTGTTAGGCATCACTTAAGTCTTCCTGTCTGTGTGATCTGAAGACTTATTACACTTGAGGACTGTGAATCCTCCAGCCGGTTAGGCGTCGCATTCTGAGCATCCAAGAGTCATTGTGGATCGCCGGTGAACGAAGTCTGTGAAGGTTTGCGAGTCTACCTTGAAGACTTACCAGAGTGATTGGGCGAGGTCTGTGTGACCTTAGCTCAAGGGGAATACGGTGAGGACTGGGTGTCCTGAGCTACGTGTTCAGGACTGGGTGTCCGGGACTGTGTGTCCTCAGGTTTAAATACCTAGCCGCCCTAACCAGACGTACAATTGTCACAGCAACTGGAACTGGTCTAACAAATCATTATCTTCAACGAGTCACCGGTTTCATCCTTCCCTTCCCTTTACTTACTGTTGGTACTTGTGAAGTCATTGTATGATTGCATTATCTTTTGTCTTCACTGAGTAACTGCTTGTTCTGATCGGCTTCATAATATCTTCCTACCTGATCCTTACTACCTAGCTGCTATTAGTCATTGTGCTTTCACTTCATTGAATACTTGACTATGGTTTGCCCAGTGTAGTCTACCTTCCGCTGCATGGTAATAGGTTTATTTCTATCGTTTATCTTCGAAACTTCCACGTTTTGAAGACTTCCATAAAAATCGCCTATTCACCCCCCCCCCTTTAGTTGATATAACGCACTTTCAATTAGGTGTAGAGATGATAAGTTCCTCTTCAGGCTGTACTTCAGACAGTACGATTTCTCCAGTTCCCATAAGCTTGATGGATTCACTGGATGGAATTTCATCTAGCACATTTGGCAGGTGCTCTCTTTGCGAGCCGTTAGTCTCATCGAACCGCACATCCACAGTTTCAACCACTTTATAGTGAAAGAGGTTGAAGACTCTATAGGAGTGCGAATCCTTTCCGTAACCAAGCATAAAACCTTCAGGTGCTTTCGGTGCAAATTTTGAAGTGTGATGTGGATCCTTGATCCAGCACCTAGCACCAAATACTCTGAAGTAACTGACATTTGGCTTCTTACTAGTGAGGAGTTCATAGGATGTTTTCTTCAGAAGCTTGTGAAGATAAACACGGTTGATGACATGGCATGCAGTATCAATAGCTTCAGGCCAGAACTTTCTTGGTGTCTTGTATTCATCAAGCATCGTCCGAGCTATCTCAATGAGTGTTCTGTTCTTGCGTTCCACGACGCCATTCTACTGTGGCGTGTACGGAGTTGAGAACTCATGAGTGATGCCCAGTGTATCAAGATAAGTGTCGAGGCCGGTGTTCTTGAATTCAGTGACATTGTCACTTCTGATGTGCTTGATCTTGACGGCATAGTTGTTCATGGCTCGATTGGCGAAGCGTCTGAAGACATCCTGCACTTCAGTCTTGTAGAGGATTATATGTACCCATGTATATCTTGAATAAATATCAACAATGACGAAGCCATAGAGACAAGCAGTAGTAGTAAGAGTAGAGTACTGAGTGGGGCTAAAGAGGTCCATGTGTAGCAGTTCGAAGGGTTGAGTCATTGTCATGATTGTCTTCGAGGGATGCTTGGCCCTCGTCATCTTTCCAGCTTCACAGGCACCGCATAAGTGATCCTTCTTGAACTTGACGCCTTCGATGCCTATGACGTACTTCTTCTTTGCAAGAGTATGCAAGTTCCTCATGCCAGCATGCCCTAGCCTCCGATGCCAGAGCCAGCATTCTGAAGATTTTGCAAGAAGACATACGGCAAGTTGTGGTCCTGCTGAGAAATCTACCATGTACAAATCATCCTTCTGATACCCTTCAAAGACTAGAGACTTGTCATATTCCATTAGAACATGGCAATGGTATTTTCCAAATATCACAATCATGTTTAAATCACAAAGCATTGAGACAGACATTAAGTTGAAACCAAGGGATTCAACAAGCATCACTTTATCCATGTGCTGATCCTTTGAGATTGCAACTCTACCTAGACCCAATACCTTGCTTTTACCAGTATTAGCAAATTTGATGTGACTTTTGTCAGATGGACGTAAGGTTGAGTCCATGAGTAGACTTCGTTCGCCAGTCATGTGATTAGTACATCGACTATCAATAATCCATTCTGAAGCCGCTGGTGTCATACCCTACAGTGCAGTTAGGGGGATAGGTTTCATGAAGAGCAATGTGAAGCATAAACATTTGATGAGCAAGTGGATTATGAAAGATTAGGTCGAGGTTAGGACTGATAGGACAAGTAGCAAGCGACGCAGGAACAAAATACATAATAAGACCATTTGGGCATTTGATCTTGCGCCCTGCAAGATGTTTTAGGTCCCCAGCAATAGCTTCATATGCATTCGATTTTCGGCTGGAGAGCTTTCCCTGCAAAAGAGAGTTAAGCTTTCTTAGCCACCCACATCTTCAAGGGTGGCTTCGAAGCAATGAGTCTAAGTGCAGTATCTGAGAACTTTGGCTTTGGAGCCCTAGCAAATAGTATTGCAGGAGGAATATAGTATTCATAAGAGTAAGCAGAGTAGTTCTGGGTCTTATGAACATGGCGGTTCGATGAAACACGCTCATATTCATAGGCCTGAGCATGGTTTCCCTTCAACACATTTGCGTTAGTGCGACTCGGGTGAGTCCTCTGTCTGTATGAAGCCTTTGGACCGTATGAAGCCTGTGGTCTGGGGTTTGTCTTCTTCACCTGTGGTGTCATGATGACATTCACAGGAAGATTCTCCAAACACTTTTTCGGCACCCAGACTTTCTTCATAGGTGGCCCATTCCTGCAGTTAGTACCAATATACCTGGCAAACACTTCACCATTCTGATTCTTAAACACTTTATAGTTTGCATCAAAGGATTCATCAATGACGATGGGATTAGCACAAGTGAAGCCACATAGTGTGGATGGATCCACTGAAGGTTCCTTTGCAGCAACCCATGTGGTTTTGGGGTACTGCTCAGGTTTCCAGTAAGAGCCATCAGCATTCTTTTTCCTTTCGAACCCAACACCCTCTTTCCTAGGGTTTCGGTTCAGAATCTGCCTTTTGAGGACATCACATAATGTCTGATGCCCTTTGAGACTTTTGAACATCCCTGTTTCAAGCAATGTCTTCAACCTAGCATTTTCATCAGCAATAGCAGTGGCATCCTCAGCAGAGGGGTTAGTTACCACATCAGCAGTTGAAGATATTGCAACAGTAGCAGCGGTAGAACATTCAGCAACAGAAGTAGCATTATCACGCTGAAGGCATTTAAGACATGGTGGTTCAAATCCTTCATGAGCGCGACTGATCTGTTCGGCGTGAAGTGACTCGTTTTCCTTTTTAAGATCTTCATGAGCCGCTCTCAATTTCTCAAGTTCTTGATTCCTTTGAAGATAATCATAGGAAAGCTTTTCATGAGTTGTTGAGAGCATTTCATGACGACTTTCAAGTTCCTCATAGTTAATATGAAGATTTTTTATGTCTTCAATTAAGGACTGAGATCGAGTCATTTCAGCGTCCAACAGGTCATCGCTTTTGTCTAACAGTTTTTGAATATGTTCCATAGCTTTCTGTTGTTCAGTTGCAATTTTAGCAAGTGTTTTGTAGCTGGGTTTGGAATCACAAACAGAGTCGTCTTCACTGGATGTTTCATAGTGAGTATTGCGTGAGTTTACCTTGGCACCGCGTGCCATGAAGCAATAGGTGGGAGCGGAGTTGTCCTTGTCATTAGCATAGGCATCGGTGACGAGGTCATTGTCTTCAGCGTTGAAGATGGACTTGGCAACGTAGGTTGTAGCCAGACTCGCAACGCCAGAATCGGACTCCTCCTCAGACTCCACCTCCGCCTCCTCAGAAGCAGATTCCTCCTCTGAATCCATTTCCTTGCCAACAAACGCACGAGCCTTGCCAGATGAGCTCTTCTTGTGTGATGAAGACCTTGAGGAAGACTTGGAAGAATACTTTGAGTATTTCTTCTTCTTCTTGTCGTCAGAATCATATTCCTTGCTCTTCTTCTTCTTGTTCGCATTGTCCCACTGCGGACACTCAGAGATGTAGTGACCAGGTTTCTTGCACTTGTGGCATGTTCTCTTCTTGTAGTCATGAGCAAAAGCTTCATCATTCCTTGAGCTGGATCGTGAAGACTTTCTGAAGTCTTTCTTCTTGGTGAATTTCTGGAACTTCTTCACAAGCATAGCAAGCTCCTTTCCAATGTCTTCGGGATCATCAGAACTGTAGTCAGATTCTTCTTCAGATGAGGAAACATCTTTTGCCTTCAAGGCGCGAGTTCGGCCATAGTTGGGACCGTAGATGTCTCTTTTCTCAGAAAGCTGAAATTCATGTGTGTTGAGCCTTTCAAGTATGTCAGACGGATCGAGTGCCTTGAAGTCAGGACGTTCTTAAATCATCAGGGCTAGGGTGTCAAACGAGCTGTCAAGTGATCTCAGGAGTGTCTTGAAGATTTCATGCTTGGTGATCTCAGTAGCGCCGAGAGCTTGAGGCTCATTTGTGATGTCAGTGAGGTGATCAAACGTGAGCTGAACATTCTCATTGTCGTTTCTCTTGAAGCGGTTGAAGAGGTTGCGAATGACACTGATCCTTTGATCTCTCTCGGTTGAGACGCCTTCGTTGACCTTGGAGAGCCAGTCCCAGACTAGCTTGGATGTTTCTAGAGCACTTACACGGCCATATTGTCCTTTGGTCAGATGACCACAGATGATGTTCTTGGCAGTGGAATCCAGTTGAACGAACTTCTTGACATTAGCAGCGATGACACCTTCTCCAGCCTTGGGAATGCCATTCTTGACGACATACCAGAGGTCGACATCAATGGCTTCAAGATGCATGCACATCTTATTCTTCCAGTAGGGATATTTAGTTCCATCGAAGACGGGGCACGCAGCGGAGACTTTAATTATCCCTGCAGTCGACATAGCTAAAACTCCAGGTGGTTAAACCGAATCACACAGAACAAGGGAGTACCTTGCTCTGATACCAATTGAAAGTGCTAGTTATCGACTAGAGGGGGGTGAATAGGCAATTTTTATGAAAGTCTTCAAAACATGGGAGTTTCGAAGACAAACGATAGAAATGAACCTATGATATGCAGCGGAGGGTAGACTACACTAGGCAAGCCATAGTCAAGTATTCAATGAAGTGAAAGCACGAAGACTAATAGCAACTAGGTAGTTAAGATCAGGACGGAAGATAGTATGAAGCCAAACAGTGACAGTGTTCACACAGTGAAGTCAAACAGGTAATGCAAGCAGGCAATGACTTCACGAAGACAAACTGTAAGTAAGGAGAGGGAGACGATAGAACCAGTGGCTTGTAGAAGACAATGATTTGTTGGACCAGTTCCAGTTGCTGTGACAACTGTACGTCTGGTTAGGGAGGCTGAGATTTAACTTAGAAGACCGCGTCTTCACCTTATTCCCCTTGAGCTAAGGACACCCAGTCCTCGCCCAATCTCTCTGGTAAGTCTTCAAGGTAGACTTCCAAACCTTCATAGACTTCGTTCACCGGCGATCCACAATGACTCTTGGATGCTCACAACGCGACGCCTAACCGGCTGGAGGATTCACAGTCCTCAAGTGTAATAAGTCCTCAGATCACACAGACAGGAAGACTTCAGTGATGCATAACACTCTTTGACTCTGGGTGTTTAGGGCTTTGTCCTCGCAAGGATTTCTCTCTCAAAGGCTTCGAGGTGGGTTGCTCTCAAACGACAAAAGTCGTGCACTAACTCTAAGCAGCCAACCAATTTATGGTGTAGGGGGTGGGCTATTTATAGCCACTAGGCAACCCGACCTGATTTGTCTGAAATGACCCTGGGTCACTAAGGAACTAAAATGTGTTCCAACGGTCAGATTTCAAACACACACGGCAACTTTACTTGGGCTACAAGTAAAGCTAACTCATCCAGCTCTGGATAAGATTTGCTCTCATTGTCTTCGCTCGAAGACATAGGATTTTTGGTTAATCATCACTTCAGTCATTCTAACTGTGTTCACTGTGACCCCACTTAACATTACGGTGGTTCCTATGACTCAACAAAGAAGAAACGAAAACAATGAAACAACTAAGTCTTCGCGCTCCATAGTCTTCACGTGATGTCTTCTCTTGTCATAGTCTTCAATGTGATTATCTTCACATACCACCTTTATCTTCAATGTCTTCATGCATTTTTAGGGGCCATCTCCGGTAGGAAAACCGAATCAATGAGGGACTACTACCTGTGTTATCCTGCAATTCTCACAAACACATCAGTCCCTCAACCAGGTTTGTCATCAATACTCCAAAACCAACTAGGGTTGGCACTAGATGCACTTACACCTTCTTTCATATCAATCACGACAACGATAGTGCGTAAAAATGGTCTACCAAGAAAAATTGGACAAGACGGATTACAATCAATATCAAGAACAATAAATTCTATGGGCACATATTTCCTATTTGCAAGAATAAGAACATCATTAATTCTTCCCATAGGCTTTTTAATAGTATAATCCGCCAAGTGCAAATTCAAAGAACATGATTCAAGATCGGTAAGACTAAGCACATCACATAAATATTTTGGAATAGTAGAAACACTAGCACCCAAGTCACACAAAGCAAAAAACTCATAATTTTTAATCTTGACTTTGATAGTAGGCTCCCATTCATCATGCAATTTTCTAGGAATTGAAACTTCCAATTCCAATTTTTCTTCCAAAGCTTTCATCATAGCATCAACAATATGTTTAGTAAAAGCTTTATTTTGTTCATAAGCATGGGGTGAATTTATCATGGATTGCAACAAAGAAATACAATCATTCAAAGAGCAACTATCATAATTAAAGTGTTTGTACTCCAAAAGAGTGGGTACATCACTAGCTAAAGTTTTGACCTCTCCAAACCCAATTTCATCATTTTTCTCAACAAGATTTTCACCCTCCGAAATATTGGGACGCCTTCTACCTAAAGTTGAATCTTCTCCAGTCCCTTTTTCATCAATATTAACTTTACTAAACAAGGAATCAATAGAAGAAACACCAATCATTTTAAGATCTTCATCATTTTTGCAAGAATAATCACTAGAAAAAGATTTCTCTAAGAATTCTCTTTTAGCTCTAAGCATAGCAGTTCTTTTCTTAATTTAATCCACATAAACATAAAGATCTTTAATTGATTCATCTACTTTAGGCACAAAAAATTTCATCTTGAGATTTTCCACATCATGAGCAATTCTATCAACACTTCTAGACAAATAATCAATCTTACTAAACTTTTCTTCTATGGAAGTGTTGCAAACTTTTTGTGTATTGATAAATTCTTTAATATTATTCTCAAGATCAGAGGTATTCCTATTATTATTGTAAGATTGATTTCCATAGGAATCACCATAATTATTTGAGGAATTACTAGGAAAAGGCCTAGGATTAAAATTACCTATATAAGCATTGTTGTTGATATTATTTCGAGAGATAAAATTCACATCTATGGCATCACTATTTTGCTCAATCAAAGTAGAAAAAGGCATATCATTAAGATCAATAGGAGCACTTCTACTAGCAACCAATTTCACAAGAGCATCAACTTTTTCACTCAAAAAAGAAAATTCTTCAACTGAATTAACCTTTTTACTAGTAGGAGCCCTTTCGGTATGCCATTGCGAATAATTTGCCATGATATTATCAAGCAATTTGGTGGCTTCACCAAAAGTAATTTCCATAAAAGTACCACCCACGGTGGAATCTAAAAGATTACAAGAAACAAAATTCAACCCCGCATAAATTTTTTGTATGATCATCCAAAGATTTAACCCATGAGTTGGGCCATTCCTTAGCATCATTTTCATCCTTTCCCAAGATTGTGCAACATGCTCATTTCAAGTTGCTTGAAATTCATGATCTGGGTTCTAAGGGAAATAATTTTTGCAGGAGGAAAATACTTAGTGATAAAAGCATCTTTGCACTTACTGCAAGAATCGATACTATTACAAGGCAAAGAAGAGAACCAAATTTTTGCAGAATCACGCAAAGAAAATGGAAATAATTTCATCTTGACCACATCATTGTTCACATATTTTTTATTTTTCATATCACATAATTCCACGAAGGTATTAAGATGTGACGCAGCATCCTCATTAGGAGTACCAGAAAATTGGTCTTTCATAACAAGATTCAACAAAGCAGTATTAATATCACAAGTATCCGCACTAGTAGCGGGAGGAGCAAGCAGAGTGCCAATAAAATCATTGTTGTTGGTATTTGAGAAATCACATAACTTGGTGTTCTCATGAGTTATGATGACTATGCAACAAAATTGCACTCAAAAACATATCCGGCAAGAAAACGGCGAACGAAGAAAGAGATGCGAATAAAACATCAATTTTTTGTGAAGTGGGGGAGAGGAAAACGTGAGGAAAATGGCAAGTAATGTAAATTGCAAGGAGATGATATTTGTGATTAGGAACCTGGTTATGTTGAAGATCCTCCCCGACAACGGCGCCAGAAATTCCTTTTGATCGGTCTCTAACTATAGCGCTAGAAAATATCCTGTCTGCTAGGACTACGTCGAAATTTCCCCAAAGAGGAAGGGATGATGCAGCACAACGACGGTAGGTATTTCCCTCAGTGAAGAAACTAAGGTTATCGAACCAGTGGGAGAACCAAGCAACACAACATAAACAACACATGCACACAAATAACAACACCTCGCAACCTGACGTGTTAAAGGGGTTGTCAATCCCTTTCGGGTAACGATGCCAGAGATTGTAATAGATTGAAATAATAGATCGCAAATAAAATAAAGTGCAGCAAAGTATTTTTGTATTTTTGGTTTAATAGAATTGAATAAAAATGCAAAGGAAAAGTAGATCGCAAGCAAATATATGAGGAAGAAGACCCGAGGCCATAGGTTTGACTAGTGGCTTCTCTCGAGGAAAATAGCAAACGGTGGGTAAACAAATTACTGTTGGGCAATTGATAGAACCTCAAATAATATGACGATATCCAGGCAATGATCATTACATAGGCACCACGTCCAAGATTAGTAGATCGACTCCTGCCTGCATCTACTACTATTACTCCACACATCGACCGCTATCCAGCATGCATCCAGTGTATTAAGTTCGTGGTAAAGCGGAGTAATGCAATAAGAACGATGACATGATGTAGACAAGATCCATTTATCTATTGCGTAGATATAGATCCCACCTTTTTATCCTTAGTAGCAACGATACATACGTGTCGGTTCCCTTTCTGTCACTGGGATCAAGCACCGTAAGATCGAACCCACTACCGGGCACCTCTTCCCATTGCAAGATAAATAGATCAAGTTGGCCAAAAAACCCAAATATCGGAGAAGAAATACGAGGCTATAAGAGATCATGCATATAAGAGATCAAAGAAACTCAAATAACTTTCATGGATATAAAAAGATATGGCTGATCATAAACTCAAAGTTCATCAGATCCCAACAAACACACCGCAAAAAGAGTTACATCATATGGATCTCCAAGATACCATTGTATTAAGAATAAAGAGAGAGAGAGAGAGAGAGAGAGAGAGAGAGATGAAGCCATATAGCTACTAACTACGTACCCGAAGGTCTACAAAGAACTACTCACGCATCATCGGAGAGGCACCAATGGAGGTGGTGAACCCCATCCGATATGGTGTCTAGATTGGATCTGGTGGTTCTGGACTCTGCGGCGGCTGGATGAATATTTCGTCAACTCCCCTAGGGTTCTGGTATTTTGGGGGTATTTATAGAGCAAAGAGGCGGTCCAGGGGCACCCGAGGTGGGCACAACCCACCATGGCGCACCCGGGCCTCCTAGCGCGCCCTGGTGGGTTGTGCCCCCCTCAGGGCACCCCCCACCCAGGCATAGCCAGGGCCCGTTGTGTTCCCTTTGGCCCATAAAAAATCTCTGTGAAGTTTCGTGGCATTTGAACTCTGTCTGATATTGATTTTCTGCGATGTAAAAAACACGGAAAAAACAGGAACTGGCACTTGGCACTATATCAATAGGTTAGTACCAAAATGATATAAAATGACTATAAAATGATTATAAAACATCCAAGATTGATAATATAACATCATGGAACAATCAAAAATTGTAGATACATTGGAGGCGTATCAATCGACAGGTCGGGGCGAACGGCGGCCACCTCGCTAACGTCCGCCGGAGAGGCCATGATAAACCTCTTCTTGGCCGAACGCTCGTGATGACCCACAAGTATAGGGGATATATCGTAGTTCTTTTGATAAGTAAGAGTGTCGAACCCAACGAGGAGTCGAAGGAAGTGATAAGCGGTTTCCAGCAAGGTATTCTCTGCAAGTACTGAAATAGGTGGTAACAGATAGTTTTGTGATAGGATAATTTGTAACGAGCAACAAGTAACCAAAGTAAATAAGGTGCAGCAAGGTGGCCCAATCCTTTTTGTAGCAAAGGAAAAGCCTGGACAAACTCTTATATGATGTAAAGCGCTCCCGAGGACACATGGGAATATCGTCAAGCTAGTTTTCATCACGTTCATATGATTCGCGTTCGGTACTTTGATAATTTGGTATGTGGGTGGACCGGTGCTTGGGTGCTGCCCTGACTTTGGCAAACATCCCACTTATGATTAACCTCTCTTGCAAGAATCTGCAACTACAACAAAAGTATTAAGGTAAACCTAACCATAGCATGAAACATATGGATCCAAATCAGCCCCTTACGAAGCAACGCATAAGCTAGGGTTTAAGCTTCTGTTGCTCTAGCAACCCATCATCTACTTATTACTTCCCAATGCCTTCCTCTAGGCCCAAACAATGGTGAAGTGTCATGTAGTCGAAGTTCACATAACACCACTAGAGGAGAGACAACATACATCTCATCAAAATATCGAACGAATACCAAATTCACATGACTACTAATAGCAAGACTTCCCCCATGTCCTCAGGAACAAACGTAACTACTCACAAAGCATAAACATGTTCATAATCAGAGGGGTATTAATATGCATATAGGATCTGAACATATGATCTTCCACCAATTAAACCAACTAGCATCAACTACAAGGAGTAATTAACACTACTAGCAACCTACTAGCACCAATCCCGGACTTGAAGACAAGAATTGGATACAAGAGATGAACTAGGGTTTTGAGAGGAGATGGTGCTGATGAAGATGTTGATGGAGATTGCCCTCTCCCGATGAGAGGAGCGTTGGTGATGACGATGGCGATGATTTCCCCCTCTGGGAGGGAAGTTTCCCTGGCAGAACAGCTCTGCCGGAGCCCTAGATTGGATCCGCCAAGGTTCCGCCTCGTGGCGGCGGAGTTTTGTCCAAGAAGATTGCTTATGATTTTTTCCCATCGAAAGACTTCATATAGCATAAGATGGCCACCGGAGGCCCACCAGGGGGCCCACGAGGTAGGGGGCGCACCCAGAGGGGTAGGGCGCGCCCCCCACCCTTGTGGGCAGGGTGTGGCCCCCCTGGTGAACTTCTTCCGCTGAGTATTTTTTATATATTCTGAAAATGTCTTCCGTGAAGTTTCAGGAATTTTGGAGCTGTGCAAAATAGGTCTCTAATATTTGCTCCTTTTCCAGCCCAGAATCCCAGCTGCCGGCATTCTCCCTCTTTATGAAAACCTTGTAAAATAAGAGAGGATAAGCATAAGTATTGTGACATAATGTGTAATAACAGCCCATAATGCAATAAATATTGATATAAAAGCATGATGCAAAATGGACGTATCGACTCCCCCAAGCTTAGACCTCGCTTGTCCTCAAGCGAAAGCCGAAATCGAAAAATATGTCCACATGTTTAGAGATAGAGGTGTCGATAAAAATAAAATACGGACATGAGAGCATCATGATCATTCTTAAAACAACAACTTATATAATTCCTGTCATATAATCTCTTATGCTAGAGTAATAATTTAATCATAATATCAAGTATGAATCGTAAACTTCATTGAAAACCAACAAACTATAATCTCAGCCATTGAAGCAATTGCAATTTATCATAACATAGGAAAGAGTCAATGTGTAAGAGCTTTTCAGCAAGTCCACATACTCAACTATCATATAGTCTTTCACAATTGCCGACACTCATGCAATACCTGTGGGTATGGAGTTTTAATCGGACACAGAGAAACATAGGGGCTTATTGTTTTGCCTCCCAATGTTTTACCTGGTAATGTCAACAATAATAGTTCATGAAGACTCACATCCAATTAGCCATATATACCAGGATCGTTCCAACATACTGTGCTTGCCGAAGGATAAAATATAAAAAGGAGGGGTGAAGATCACCATGACTCTTATGCAAGGTAGGAGATAAAAGTAAAAGATGGGCCCTTCGCAGAGGGAAGCAGAGGTTGTCATGCGCTTTAATGGTTGGATGCACAAAATCTTAATGCGGAAGAACATCACTTTATATTGCCACTTGTGATATGGACCTTTATTATGCAGTCTGTCGCTTTTATTTCTTCCATATCACACGATCGTATAAAGCTTATTTTCTCCAACACTAATAAGTTATACATATTTAGAGAGCAATTTTTATTGCTTGCACCGATGACAACTTACTTGGAGGATCTTACTCAATCCATAGGTAGGTATGGTGGACTCTCATGGCAAAACTGGTTTAAGGGTATTTGGAAGCACAAGTAGTATCTCTACTTGGTGCGATGAATTGGCTAGCATGAGGGGGAAAGGCAAGCTCAACATGTTGGAGGACCATGATAATATAATTTATCTCAGATGTAAGAAAACATAACCCATTACGTTGTCTTCCTTGTCCAACATCAACTCTTTAGCATGTCCTATTTTAATGAGTGCTCACAATCATAAAAGATGTCCAAGATAGTATATTTATATGTGAAGACCTCTCTTTCTTTATTACTTCCTATTAATTGCAACGATGACCGAAACTATGTTTGTCAACCCTCAACAACTTTTATTCATCATACTTTTTCTATGTGAGCTCATTACTCTCCATAAGATCCATATGATCTCTTTGTTTATTTTTGTTCTTTCTCTTTTCTTTTATTCACTTAGGATCATGGAAAAATAATCAAGCCCTTGACTCAACACTAATCTTTATTATATAGCTCACTGGCTCGATTACATACAAGGATAATAAAGCAAAACTCACAACTAGATCATACTAAAAACTTATATTCTACTAGATCAAGATATTACCAAAAGGATCGAACTAAGAAAACGGTAAAGATAAAAGTGATGGTGATACAAGGATACGATACCCATGTGATTATGTCTCCTTTGTTGATGAAGAAGGTGGTTTTGTTGATGGCGTAGGCTTGTCGTCCTTCTTCCAAGGCATAGATTCACCATCATAGAAGGATGATCGAGTCTCCTAAAACCTCAAATCTACAGCCAAACTCATCCTCTTGAATCTATATTCATACTCACAGTTTTGGTTTTGCAGGTCATAAATCTGGGCTTGAAGGTGCTCGATTTTCTCATGAAGCTTGAAGATGGCCTCCCCAATGTCCTTGACGTCCAGCTTGTGGTTGTTGGTGAACTCCGTGATCATAATGTTATTGGAATCAAGTCCATGCTCCACCATCGCCTCACACTTGAAAACTTCTTGCTCCAATGCCTCGAGCCTGGCCTCCGTGCTTCCAGTATTCCTCGGTCCCTCGGCATCACGGATGTGCAACAACCCCTCACGCATCCCAATGGTTTGAGGGTGTTGTAGCACTTCTGCGAGGTAGGGGTTGATGACCTTCTCGAAGAACTAGTCCTTGGGGGCACTTGAAGATGACATGGTGACCTGGATCTGTCAGAAAAACAGCTCGAAACAATGACAGGATATTTTTGCGTGATACGGGAGTCAAAACCCCCGGGAGATTATATAATGAATTTTTACCGACCAAAATACGTGTCGTGTACGAAAACGGAGTCCGGAGAGCACACGAGGTGCCCCCGAGGTAGGGGGCGCGCCCAGTAGGGTAGGGTGCGCCCTCCACCCTTGTGGAGGCCTCGTGTCCTTCCCGGACTGCTCCTTATTTTTCTATTTTTCTAAATATTCCAAAACGGAGAAATATTGCCTTAAAAACTGTTTTGGAGTCGGTTTACTTACCGTACCACATACCTATTCCTTTTCGGAGTCTGAAACATTCTGGAAAGTGTCCCTTATGTGTTCCTCCGAGGTTACGGTTTCAATAACATTGGTTTCAACTTATGGGATTACCTGAGATATAATGTTTGATCCTTTGACCGTTCACCACCTTCGGATTTGTGCCTTCGAAGTTGTTGATTTTTATGGCACCGAAACGATAGACCTCCTCAATAATGTAAGGACCTTCAAATTTAGAGAGAAGTTTTCCTGCAAAAAATCTTAAACGAGAGTTGTATAGCAATACATAGTCACCTAAATTAAACTCACGCTTTTGTATCCTTTTGTCATGCCATCTTTTAATCTTTTCTTTAAATAATTTGGCATTCTCATAGGCTTGGGTTCTCCATTCATCAAGTGAGCTAATATCAAATAACCTCTTCTCACTGGCATGTTTAAAATCATAGTTGAGTTCTTTAATAGCCCAATATGCCTTGTGTTGTAGTTCGAGAGGTAAGTGACATGCTTTTCCATAGACCATTTTATACGGAGACATACCCATAGGATTATTATGCAGTTCTATAGGCCCATAATGCATCATCAAGTTTCTTGGACCAATCCTTTCTAGATCTATTAACAGTCTTTTGCAAAATTAATTTGAGTTCTCTATTACTCAATTCTACTTGACCACTGGTCTGTGGGTGATAAGGGGATGCAATTCTATGATTAACATCATATTTAGCAAGCATTTTACGGAAAGCACCATGAATAAAATGTGAACCACCATCGGTCATTAAATATCTAGGAACTCCAAACCTTGGAAAATAACTTCTTTAAGCATTTTAATAGAAGTGTTATGATCAGCACTACTAGTTGGAATAGCTTCTACCCACTTAGTAACGTAATCAACAGCAACTAAAATATCAGTATATCCATTAGAGGAAGGAAAGGGTCCCATATAGTCAAAGCCCCAAACATCAAATGGTTCAATAACAAGTGAATAGTTCATAGGCATTTCTTGACGTGTACTAATATTACCAATTCTTTGACATTCATCACAAGATAAGACAAACTTATGGGCATCCTTGAAGAGAGTAGGCTAATAAAAACCAGATTGCAATACCTTATGTGCAGTCCTATCTCCAGCATGGTGTCCTCCATAAGCTTCGAAGTGACACTTGCGTAGGATCTGTTCCTGTTCATGCTCAGGTACACAACGTCTAATAATACCATCTACTCCTTCTTTATAAAGATGTGGGTCATCCCAAAAGTAATGCCTCAAATCATAGAAGAACTTTTTCTTTTGCTGGTATGTGAAACTAGGTGGTATAAATTTAGCAACAATGTAATTAGCATAATCAGCATACCATGGAGCAGTATGAGAAGCATTTATAACATTTAATTGCTCATCGGGAAAGCTATCATCAATAGGTAGTGGGTCATCAAGCACATTTTCTAACCTAGACAAGTTGTCTACAACAGGGTTCTCAGCTCCCTTTCTATCAACAATATGTAAGTCAAAGTCTTGTAGCAAGAGAACCCATCTAATAAGTCTAGGTTTAGCATCTTTCTTTTCCATAATATATTTAATAGCAGCATGATCAGTGTGAATAGTTACTTTAGAATCAACAATATAAGGTCTGAACTTATCACAAGCAAATACAACTGCTAAGAATTCCTTTTCAATAGTAGCATAATTTCTCTGAGCATTGTCTAGGGTTTTACTAGCATATTGAATAACATTTAGTTTATTATCAACTCTTTGCCCTAGAACAGCACCTACAGCATAATCACTACCATCACACATAATTTCAAAGGGTAAATTCCAATCAGGTGGCTGAACAATAGGTGCAGAGATCAATGCTTTCTTAAGTATTTCAAAGGCTTCTACGCAATCATCATCAAAGACAAATGGCATATCTTTTTGTAATAAATTAGTCAGAGGCCGAGAAATTTTTGAGAAGTCCTTAATGAACCTCCTATAAAATCTGGCATGACCAAGGAAACTTCTTATACCTTTGATGTCCTTGGGACATGGCATCTTTTCAATAGCATCAACCTTGGCTTTATCAACTTCAATACCTCTTTCAGAAACTTTATGCCCCAAGACAATACCTTCATTAACCATAAAGTGGCACTTTTCCCAATTCAAGACAAGATTAGTTTCTTCACATCTCTGCAAAACTCGATCAAGATTGCTTAAGCAACATCAAAAGAAGATCCATAGATGGAGAAATCATCCATGAAAACCTCACAAATCTTTTCACAAAAGTCAGAGAATATAGCCATCATGCATCTTTGAAAGGTAGCAGGTGCATTACATAAACCAAAAGGCATATGTCTATAAGTAAAAGTACCAAAAGGGCAAGTAAAAGTAGTCTTTGATTGATCCTTAGCTGACACGGGTATTTGAGAGAAACCAGAATAACCATCTAGAAAGCAAAAATGTGTATGTTTAGATAATCTTTCTAGCATTTGATCGATAAAAGGTAAGGGGTAATGATCCTTTTTAGTAGCCTTATTTAATTTGCGGAAATCAATTACCATCCTATAACCGGTAATAATTCTTTGAGGGATCAATTCATCTTTATCATTAGGAACGACAGTAATACCTCCCTTCTTAGGGACACAATGGACAGGACTTACCCACTAACTATCAGCAACAGGATAAATTATACCTGCCTCAAGGAGCTTTAGTATCTCCTTTCTTACCACTTCTTTCACTTTAGGATTCAGCCGTCGTTGATGATCACAAACTGGTTTAGCATCTTCTTCCAAATTAATTTTATGTTGACATAGAGTGGGACTAATGCCCTTAAGATCATCAAGAGTATACCGAATAGCAGCACGGTGCTTCTTCAGAGTTTTCAATAATCTCTCTTTTTCATGTTCTGAAAGGTTAGCACTAATAATAACAGGATATATCTTTTTCTCATCAAGATAAGCATATTTAAGAGTATCAGGCAACTATTTAAGCTCAAACACGGGATCACCCTTGGGTGGAGGAGGATCCCCTAGGATTTCAACAGGAAAATTGTGTTTCAGAATAGGTTCCTATTTAAAGAATACTTCATCTATTTCTCTTCTTTCATTCATAAACATATCATTTTCATGGTCTAGCAAATATTGTTCTAAAGGATCACTAGGAGGTACGGCAATAGAAGCAAGACTAATAATTTCATCCTTACTAGGTAATTCTTCTTCACGGTGTTGTCTACTAAATTTAGAGAAATTAAATTCATGAGTCATACCATCTAAACCAATAGTAACAACATCCCTTTTGCAATATATGGTAGCATTAATAGTATTTAAGAAGGGTCTACCAAAAATAATGGGACAAAAGCTATCTTGTGGGGAACGAAGAACAAGAAAATCAGCAGGATATTTAGTTTTCCCACACAAGACTTCAACATCTCTAACAATTCCCATTGGTGAAATAGTATCTCTATTGGCAAGTTTAATTGTGACATCAATATCTTCTATCTCAGCAGGTGCAATATCATGCATAATTTCTTTGTATAAGGAATAAGGTATTGCGCTAGCACTAGCACCCATATCACATAAGCCATGATAACAATGATCTCCTATTTTAACAGAAATAACAGGCATGCCTACCACAGGTCTGTTTTTATCTTTAGCACAAGGTTTAGCAATTCTAGCAGTCTCATCAAGGCAATGAATAACATTCCCATCAATATTATCAGACAAGAGATCTTTAACAATAGCAATATCAGGTTCAACTTTAACTTTCTCATGAGGTGTATAAGTTTTAATATTGCTTTTACGAACCATAGTTGAAGCTTTAGCATGATCCTTCATCCTAACAGGAAAGGGTGGTTTCTCAACATAAGAAGTAGGAACAGTAGGATCATTATAAGTGACAATCTTTTCTTCAACTTTACTAGGTGCAGCTACTTTTACTTCTATGGGAGGATGATATTTAAACCACTTCTCCTTGGGGAGATCAACATGAGTAGCAAAAGATTCACAGAAAGAAGCTACTATCTTAGAGTCAAGTCCATATTTAGTGCTAAATTTACGAAAAACATCGGTATCCATAAAAGATTTAACACAATCAAACTTAGGTGTCATACCTGACTCCTTACCTTTGTCGACGTCCCAATCTTCAGAGTTGTGTTTAATTCTTTCCAATAAATCCCATTTGAATTCAATAGTCTTCATCATAAAAGAGCCAGCACAAGAAGTATCAAGCATGGTGCGATTGCTATCAGAAAGATGAGCATAAAAATTTTGAATAATCATTTTTCTTGAGAGCTCATGATTGGGGCATGAATATAACATTGATTTAAGCCTCCCCAAGCTTGAGCGATGCTTTCTCCTTTGCGAGGCCAAAAACTATATATAATTGCGATCACGATGAACAAGATGCATAGGATAAAACTTCTGATGAAATTCCAATTTCAATCATTTGTAATTTCAAGACCCCATATCATCACATAGCCTATACCATGTCGATGCATCTCCCTTCAAAGATAAAGGGAAGACATTCTTCTTAACAACATCTCCGGGTACACCTGCAAGCTTAAATAATCCACAATCTTCATCCACATATATCAGATGCTCATCAGGATGTTTTGTTCCATCTCCTAAAAATGGATTAGCTAGCAGTTTTTCTATCATACCCGAAGGAATTTCATAGGGAACATTTTCATTTTCACTTTCAGTAGGTTGAGTAGGTTGAGGAGCAACTCTTTGCTCTACTGGTCGGGGTGAAGATACCCCAAACAAGCCCCTCAGAGGCTACTTTCCATAATATCAAGTGACAGTAAATTTCAGCAGACTATATAAATTTTTCCTTACCAAATTCCACCTACCAAAGGCGCTTCACTCCCCGGCAACGGCGCCAGAAAAGAGTCTTGATGACCCACAAGTATAGGGGATCTATCATAGTCCTTTCGATAAGTAAGAGTGTCAAACCAAACGAGGAGCAGAAGGAAGTGATAAGCGGTTTCCAGCAAGGTATTCTCTGCAAGTACTGAAATAAGTGGTAACAGATAGTTTTGTGATAGGATAATCTGTAACGAGCAACAAGTAACAAAAGTAAATAAGGTGCAGCAAGGTGGCCCAATCCTTTTTGTAGAAAAGGACAAGCCTGGACAAACTCTTATATGATGTAAAGCACTCCCGAGGACACATGGGAATATCGTCAAGCTAGTTTGCATCATGTTCATATGATTCGCGTTCGGTACTTTGATAATTTGGTATGTGGGTGGACCGGTGCTTGGGTGCTTCCCTTACTTGGACAAACATCCCACTTATGATTAACCTCTATTGCAAGCATCCGCAACTACAACAAAAGTATTAAGGTAAACCTAACCATAGCATGAAACATATGGATCCAAATCAGCCCCTTATGAAGCAACACATAAACTAGGGTTTAAGCTTCTGTCACTCTAGCAACCCATCATCTACTTATTACTTCCCAATGCCTTCCTCTAGGCCCCAACAATGGTGAAGTGTCATGTAGTCGATGTTCACATAACACCACTAGAGGAGAGACAACATACACCTCATCAAAATATCGAACGAATACCAAATTCACATGACTACTAATAGCAAGACTTCTCCCATGTCCTCACGAACAAATGTAACTACTCACAAAGCATAAGCATGTTCATAATCACAGGGGTATTAATATGCATATAGGATCTGAACATATGATCTTCCACCAATTAAACCAACTAGCATCAACTACAAGGAGTAATTAACACTACTAGCAACCTACTAGCACCAATCCCAGACTTGAAGACAAGAATTGGATACAAGAGATGAACTAGGGTTTTGAGAGGAGATGGTGCTGATGAAGATGTTGATGGAGATTGCCCTCTCCTGATGAGAGGAGCGTTGGTGATGACGATGGTGATGATTTCCCCCTCCGGGAGGGAAGTTTCCCTGGCAGAACAGCTCTGCCGGAGCCCTAGATTGGATCCGCCAATGTTCCACCTCATGGCGGCGGATTTTCGTCCGAGAAGATTGCTTATGATTTTTTTTCCCATCGAAAGACTTCATATAGCAGGAGATGGCCACTGGAGTGCCACCAGGGGACCCACGAGGTAGGGGGCGCGCCCAGAGGGGTAGGGTGCGCCCCCCAGCCTCATGGGCAGGGTGTGGCCCCCCTGGTGAACTTCTTCCGCTGAGTATTTTTTATATATTCTGAAAACGTCTTCCGTGATGCTTCAGGACTTTTGGAGCTGTGCAGAATAGGTCTCTAATATTTGCTCCTTTTCCAGCCCAGAATCCCAGCTGCCGGCATTCTCCCTCTTTATGAAAACCTTGTAAAATAAGAGAGGATAGGCATAAGTATTGTGACATAATGTGTAATAACAGCCCATAATGCAATAAATATTGATATAAAAGCATGATGCAAAATGGACGTATCAGCTCGTCGGGCTCACTAGGATACGTCGTCGAGCTTAGGCTGCGACATTCTGGAGCAGAGGATGTGGATCTGGCAGGGAGGGACACCGCATGCCTCATCTAAAAACTCAGGGGAGTGGAACGACGGTATGGGAATCGCTGGGTAACCTGAACTTTATTATCTAAGCTAGGAGGAACGGATAGAGCGGCAGGGGTTGGCAACCGCACCAGCGGCGGTCGCAAGCTAGGTTTCAAGGGGGAGGGGCCATGTGGGGGGACTGTGGAGGGGGGGTTTGAGGATACACCGGGCTACTGAAAATTTTAGTAATGGTGAGTGGAGATGGTGGTGGACGAAGGAGGGCGACAGTTTAAATGCCTCGCCTGCAATTTTACTATAAGGTCGGTGCTAGAGGAGTATGGGCGACGGCTGAAGTACGGCGGGTACTAAAATTTGGGTAAAGGAATTGATGTGGGGCGGGAGTGCCCAAGATCGCGCACGGTCCAATAAGAATTTTTATATTTCTAGCTAGCTTGTCTATTAATGAAAACATAGTCTACAAATTAGCAACTTCACACCGGGTCACCCATCCTTGGACTACTCCATCCTGAGCACACTTAACTTCTGTGTTCTATTCAACTAGGCTAGTGGATGGGAAGCAGCCCCTTGCTGATAGGAATTGCCTCCTTGCCTTTAAGGCATTTCACGATGGTCACCCTATGGGACCTAATCCCTCCTATCACAAACCTTTGTGCTTTTAGAAACTGTGTGCGATATTTACATGGCCGATGTGTCGCCGCCTAACCTTCAATGAGCACTGACACTAGTAGCAGGAAAATGATGGGAGAAGAGGCGGGAAACCGATGAGAGGAGTGGCGGGAAATGGTAGCCTATTTAGAAAACATAGTAGAGAATGAAGCGTGAGCTAGCACGACACATGCGCACAGTGCTTACCCATGTACTGCATGTGATGTCGAAAGGGCTGAGGGTTGTCGTTCGATCTGGGACCATCGAACGGTGCAGACGTATACGATCCATGGGGTTTGGGTTCTGGCCAATCAGAATGCACGACTCAGATCACGCGCGTAGCAGCGGGAGGGGGGCATCGGCCATGGTTTAGTAGGCAAATGGCTTTTGTGAGTGAACCATGTGCTATTTGAGAACATTTTGTGAGAAGAATCTCGGTTTTTAAATCCCCATAAATCCAAAACTCACCCGAAAATCGTGAAACTTGGCATGGTGTCACGACATGGCACATATATGTCGAGGAATTTTCTTCATCCATTTTGCTGCAAGTTCTATTACAAGCCTCTTACAAACCGGAGCTTCTCTCAAAGAAGGCTCGTGGTTCTGATAGGGAAACGTGTCCCCCTTGTTGGCAAGACGATAATCACTACCTCTTTTCGCCTTGTATTTTCTTATACAGGCAACATGGAACGACAGCATATCCGTGCTGAAATTTAAACTTATTCAAGGTTTGTTTGGCCTTTTTATACATTAATTGAGTTTCCTAGGCATTTAAAGTCCATAATTCAAATCTAAACTTCAAATACATGATCCACTTCACCAAAATGGCTAGAAAAATTACACGTGTGTCCTTGGGTGCATGTTTAGGTCCCATTCCAGGAATGGGAACGAATTGCAAAAGTCCCAATTAAACATCAACATTAAAACCCAATTACATTAATTAAAGTAACATGATGATATTCACATGATAATCCAAGTACTAGATACTCAAGACATCCATAACCGGGGACACGGCTAATCATGATTAGTTTATACACTCTGTAGAGGTTTGCGCACTTTTCCCCACAAGACTCGATCTCCTCCGTTGGGATTCTCGCACTACATGGTGTTTGAGAAATGGACGACCGAGACATAGTTTTTCAGAAGCGCTAGCACCTTACGATCGGGTAGACCGTTACACCTACTTTCCCCTACATCTGCTAGTCTACCACTGTAAGAGTTCGCACGACTTAGTCAACTATTCTAGAGCCCATAGTAGCTTGTGGCTGCACACGGAAGTTTCTAGCATGAATAATCTCATGATCCCTTTGAACCTGGGTGGCGGTCCATAAAGAAAAACAGGCAATCGCTGGAATACCCAGGTGCCTCAATCCACCCAGATGTGTATTAAAGTTGCCACCTTAAATAAACCGTTAATTAAAAATCTCACATCTGTCATGGATACACTCACCCAATCCACGTCTACTAGCATAGCATGGCAATATAAGCAAACGTAGAAGTAACTCCCAAGGGTTTGATAATAAAACAGGTAATAGGTACTACCTCATCTACAACCCAAAACCCACAATTTAATTAGATCCTAATCACGCAATGTTTGAGGATTGATCTAATGCAATAAAACTGGGTAGTAAGAGGTATGATCAAAGTGTTACTTGCCTTGCTGATGATCCGTGAAACCTAGAGATACGAAGTAGCAAGCGGCGCACTCCGGGTACTCTATCGCAAACAAGCAAACAATAAGTACTCATCTAATGCACGGGTAAAACTCAAATAAGATATCTAACCAGAAAGTTCAACTTAAGAACTCCGGTTTGCAAAAAGAATCAAATCGAACGAAGCAACGAAAGTCAAACGGCGAAAGAAACAAACTTCATTTACTAATCTGGATCTACGTCAAATTTTACAGAAGCAAAAACTTGTTTGAGTTGGTTAAACGGAAAGAGGGTTTCGATATGAAACTCTAGGCGCTTGAATTGCCTGATTCCGATAAACAAGCGACAAGTTATACTAAACCAAAAATCGGATCAAAAATCGCGATCAGAAATAATCGCGGAAAATCCGAGAAAAAGAAAAATGACGAACAGGCTAACGAACGAACGTTCGCTGTCTGCGGCTAAACGATGAATACCGTTTGTAAAAACGAACGAAAAAGCGGTCGTTCGCTAAATAACTAAACCGGAGAAAAAGAAATAAACCGAACCAGATCTAAAAAATGGATCTAGGTTTTCAAAAAAACGATCGGTTTTCTTTGCGAAAACCGAGGCAACGGCGGCTACCTCGGGCGGCGGCGGCGAGACGAGGGCGGCGGCGCGGGGCGGCGGGTGGTGGCGGTGGCTCCGGCGGTGGGCGGCACGGCAGCGGCGGCGGTGGCTCCGGCGGCGGGCGGCACGGCGGCGGCGACGACGAGGCGAGGGGCGGCGGCGGCGGACTCGCGCGGCGGCGGCTAGGGTTTCGGGGCTGGGCGACTAGGGTTTCGGGGCTGGGGCGGCTTGGGCCCTCGCGGCTTTAAAGGCCGGCCGGGCCAAGTGTCCTAGTCGGACACGGCCCGGTTAGGTCGATCCGTTTTTTTTAATAATTTGACGTGCATAAAAAGAAAGAAAAGAAATACTAAACGGACTCCAAAAATCCCGAAATAAATTTTCCCCGACTTCTAAAATAAAGCCGGACAAAGTGAACATTTATTTGGGGCGTAAATGCAATTTTGGAAAACGCACATTTTTCCTAAATTCAAATAAAACAGCGGAAAAACTCCAGATAAAATCTTATTTGATTTTTTATTAAATCCTCAATATTTCTTTATTTTGGTAAAGTCATTTCATTCCCTCTCACTTATTTTTATAATTGAAATATTTGAAGATAAAATAAATAAAATCAAATGATCCCATTTTCAAAATTTGAGAAAACTCAAATATGAAAATAACGAAATCCCCAACTCTCCCCGTGGGTCCTTGAGTTGCGTAGAATTTCTGGATCAGGCCAAAAGCAAAAACAAATATGATATGCAATGATGATCTAATGTATAACATTCCAAATTGAAAATTTGGGATGTTACAGTTTAGGTCCCATGCCAGGAATGGAAACGAATTACAACCGTACCGGCGTCCTGGCTCATCCTTAAACATTTCGAATCTCGGTTTTTAAATCCCCGTAAATCCTAAACTAACCAGAAAGTCATGAAAGTTGGCATGGTGTCACGTCATGGCACATATATGTCGTGGTAAAAACATTGTCCAATTTGGGCCAAGCTTTATTACAAACCTCTTACAAACTGGAGCTTCTTTCAAAGAAGCCTCGTGGTTCCGATAGGGAAACGTGTTCCCCTTGTGGGCGAAACATAATCACTGCCTCTTTTCACCTTGTATATATTTTCTTCTACGGGCAACATGGAACAAAAGGATATCCATGCTAAAATTTAAACTTATTCAGGGTTCGTTTGGCCTTTTTATACACTAATTGAATTTCCTAGGCATTTAATGTCCATAATTTAAAGCTGAACTTCAAATACATGCTCCAGTTCACCAAAATGGCTAGAAAAATTATACATGTGTCCTTGGGTGCATGTTTAGGTCCCATGCCAGGAATGGGAACGAATTACAACCGTACCGGCGTCCTAGCTCGTCCTCAAACATTTGGAATCTCGGTTTTTAAATCCCCGTAAATCCTAAACTCACCAGAAATTCATGAAAGTTGGCATGGTGTCACGTCATGGCACAAATATGTCATGATAAAAACATTGTCCAATTTGGGCCAAGCTTTATTACAAACCTCTTAAAACCGGAGCTTCTCTCAAAGAAGCCTCGTGGTTCCGATAGGGAAACGTGTTCCCCATGTGGGTGAAACATAATCACTGCCTCTTTTCGCCTTGTATTTTCTTCTACGGGCAACATGGAACGACGGGATGTCCGTGTTGAAATTTAAACTTATTCATGGTTCGTTTGGCCTTTTTATACACTAATTGAGTTTCCTAGGCATTTAATGTCCATAATTCAAATCTGAACTTCGAATACATGCTCCAGTTCACCAAAATGGCTAGAAAAATTATACATGTGTCCTTGGGTGCATGTTTAGGTCCCATGCCAGGAATGGGAATGAATTACAACAGTAGCGGTGTCCTGGCTCGTCCTCAAACATTTGGAATCTCGGTTTTTAAATCCCCGTAAATCCTAAACTCACCAAAAAGTCATCAAAGGTGGCATGGTGTCACGTCATGGCACATATATGTCGTGGTAAAAACATTGCCCATTTGGGCCTAGCTTTATTAGAAACACTACAAAAAATACACTTCCGTGACCATACATGTTTGTCACAGTAGGTCACGTTTTCTGTCATGCATGTACATCCATGACGATTTTATGACAGAATCAAGATAGTCATACATGTGTTGTCGTAGAAGTGTTCCATGACATTTCCAAAATTATCATCATGGAAGTGCCCATTTCCATGATGATAAATCACGCGTCATAGAAGTGCTTTCGTCAAGGGTGACCGACACGTGGCATCCACCATAACGGGTCATCGTTAAGCTATCGGGTTCCGGTTTGGATCCGATAACCCGTTAACAGCCCCGACCAATAGGGATTTTCCACGTGTAAAATTCTCATTCGCGGGATAATGCACATGTCAGCTAATCGTTGGGACAGATGTCATTCCTACAATGGACGAAAGACGCCTATGACATGTCAACACATGGCATAGCCGAACAATGGCCCATTTCAGGTAAAAAGGCCGACCAGCTAAAGGCCCACCATGTTTTTTCACACACTAGTGGGATGGCCCGTTCACAACCTGTCATGTTTTGGCGCAAATTGAGGCCCATATCAGATCAGGCCTGTTCATAGCCTGCTGTGTTGGAAATATGCCCTAGAGGCAATAATAAAAGCATTATTATTATATTTCCTTGTTCATGATAATTGTCTTTATTCATGCTATAATTGTGTTATCCGGAAATCGTAATACATGTGTGAATAACAGACACCAACATGTCCCTAGTGAGCCCCTAGTTGACTAGCTCGTTGATCAACAGATAGTCATGGTTTCCTGACTATGGACATTGGATGTCATTGATAACGAGATCACATCATTAGGATAATGATGTGATGGACAAGACCCAATCCTAAACATAGCACAAGATCGTATAGTTCGTTTGCTAGAGTTTTCCAATGTCAAGTATCTTTTCCTTAGACCATGAGATTGTGTAACTCCCGGATACCGTAGGAGTGCTTTGGGTATGCCAAACGTCACAACGTAACTGGGTGACTATAAAGGTATACTACGGGTATCTCCGAAAGTGTCTGTTGGGTTGACATGGATCAAGACTGGGATTTGTCACTCCGTATGACGGAGAGGTATCACTGGGCCCACTCGGTAATGCATCATCATAATGAGCTCAAAGTGACCAAGTGTCTGGTCACAGGATCATGCATTACGGTACGAGTAAAGTGACTTGCCGGTAACGAGATTGAACGAGGTATTGGGATACCGACGATCGAATCTCGGGCAAGTAACATATCGATTGACAAAGGGAATTGCATACGGGGTTGATTGAATCCTCGACATCGTGGTTCATCCGATGAGATCATCGTGGAGCATGTGGGAGCCATCATGGGTATCCAGATCCCGCTGTTGGTTATTGACCGGAGAGTCTTCTCGGTCATGTCTACTTGTCTCCCGAACCCGTAGGGTCTACACACTTAAGGTTCGGTGACGCTAGGGTTGTGAAGATATGTATATGCAGTAACCCGAATATTGTTCGGGGTCCCGGATTAGATCCCGGACGTCACGAGGAGTTCCGGAATGGTCCGGAGGTAAAGAATTATATATAGGAAGTGATGTTTCGGCCATCGGGACAAGTTTCGGGGTCACCGGTATTGTACCGGGACCACCGGAAGGGTCCCGGGGGTCCACCGGGTGGGGCCACCTATCCCGGAGGGCCCCATGGGCTGAAATAGGAGGGAACCCAGCCCATAGTGGGCTGGGGCGCCACCCCCTATAGGCCCATGCGCCTAGGGTTTCCACCAAGGAAGAGTCCAAGTGGTGGAAGGCACCCCTAGGTGCCTTGGGGGGGAGGGAAACCTCCCCTTGGCCGCCGGCCCCCCTAGTAGATCTCATCTACTAGGGCCGGCGCCCCCCCCCTTGGCACCCCTATATATAGTGGGGGGGAGAGGAGGAATTGAAGACCCAGCCCCTGGCGCCTCCCTCTCTCCCCGTTACGTCTCTCTTCCTCATAGTATAGGCGAAGCCCTGCTACTGTGACGCCCTGCATCCACCACCACGCCGTCGTGCTGCTGGATCTTCGTCAACCTCTCCTTCCCCCTTGCTGGATCAAGAAGGAGGAAACGTCTCCCGTCCCGTACGTGTGTTGAACGCGGAGGTGTCGTCCGTTCGGCGCTTGGTCATCGTTGATTTGGATCACGTCATGTTCGACTACATCATCACCGTTCTTTTTGAACACTTCCGTGCGCGATCTACAAAGGTATGTAGATGCATCCAATGACTCGTTGCTAGATGAACTCCTAGATGATCTTGGTGAAACGAGTAGGAAAATTTTTGTTTTCTGCAACGTTCCCCAACAGTGGCATCATGAGCTAGGTCTATGCGTAGTTCTTCTTGCGCGAGTAGAACACAATTTGTTGTGGGCGTAGATTTTTCAACTTTCTTGCCGCCACTAGTCTTTTCTTGCTTCAGCGGTATTGTGGGATGAAGCGGCCCGGACCAACCTTACACGTACGCTTACGTGAGACCGGTTCCACCGACTAACATGCACTAGTTGCATAAGGTGGCTGGCGGGTGTCTGTCTCTCCCACTTTAGTTGGAGCGGATTCGATGAACAGGGTCCTTATGAAGGGTAAATAGAAGTTGACAAATCACGTTGTGGCTTTAACGTAGGTAAGAAGACGTTCTTGCTAGAACCCTAATTCAGCCACGTAAAACTTGCAACAACAATTAGAGGACGTCTAACTTGTTTTTGCAGCAAGTGGTTTGTGATATGATATGGCCAAAGTTGTGATGAATGATGAATGATCTATATGTGATGTATGAGATGTTCATGCTATTGTAATAGGAATCACGACTTGCATGTCGATGAGTATGACAACCGGCAGGAGCCATAGGAGTTGTCTTTATTCTTTTATATGACCTGCGTGTCATCGAGAAACGCCATGTAAATTACTTTACTTTATTGCTAAACGCGTTAGCCATAGTAGTAGAAGTAATAGTTGGCGAGCAACTTCATGGAGACACGATGATGGAGATCATGATGATGGAGATCATGGTGTCAAGCCGGTGACAAGATGATCATGGAGCCCCAAGATGGAGATCAAAGGAGCTATGTGATATTGGCCATATCATGTCACGTTTATTATTTGATTGCATGTGATGTTTATCATGTTTTGCATCTTGTTTACTTAGAACGACGGTAGTAAATAAGATGATCCCTCATACAATTTCAAGAAGTGTTCTTCCCTAACTGTGCACCGTTGCTACAGTTCGTCGTTTCTAAGCACGCCATGATGATCGGGTGTGATGGATCCTTACGTTCACATACAACGGGTGTTGACGAGCCTAGCATGTACAGACATGGCCTCGGAACACATGCAAAACACTTAGGGTTAACTTGAAGAGCCTAGCATGTACAGACATGGCCTCGGAACACAGAAGACCGAAAGGTCGAGCATGAGTCGTATAGAAGATACGATCAACATGAAGATGTTCACCGACGTTGGCTAGTCCGTCTCACGTGATGATCGGACACGGTCTAGTTAACTCGGATCATGTAATACTTAGATGACTAGAGGGATGTCTAATCTAAGTGGGAGTTCATTAATAATTTGATTTGATGAACTTAATTATCATGAACTTAGTCTAAAATATTTTACAAATATGTCTTGTAGATCAAATGGCCAACGTAGTCCTCAACTTCAATGCGTTCCTAGAGAAAACCAAGCTGAAAGACGATGGCAGCAACTATACGGACTGGGTCCGGAACCTGAGGATCATCCTCATAGCTGCCAAGAAAGATTATGTCCTACAAGCACCGCTAGGTGATCCACCCGTCCCACAGAACCAAGACGTTATGAACGCTTGGCAGACACGTGCTGATGACTACTCCCTCGTTCAGTGCGGCATGTTTTACAGCTTAGAGCCGGGGCTCCAAAAGCGTTTTGAGAGACATGGAGCATATGAGATGTTCGAAGAGCTGAAAATGGTTTTTCAAGCTCATGCCCGGATCGAGAGATATGAAGTCTCCGATAAGTTCTTCAGCTGTAAGATGGAGGAAAATGGTTCTGTCAGTGAGCACATACTCACTATGTCTGGGTTGCATAACCGCTTGTCTCAGCTGGGAGTTAATCTCCCGGATGATGCAGTCATTGACAGAATCCTCCAGTCGCTTCCACCAAGCTACAAGAGCTTTGTGATGAACTTCAACATGCAGGGGATGCAAAAGACCATTCCTGAGTTATTCTCGATGCTGAAATCAGCGGAGATAGAAGTCAAGAAGGAACATCAAGTGTTGATGGTCAATAAAACCACTAAGTTCAAGAAAGGCAAGGGTAAAAAGAACTTCAAGAAGGACGGCAAGGAGGTTGCCGCGCCCGGCAAGCAAGCTGCCGGGAAGAAGCCAAAGAATGGACCCAAGCCCGAGACTGAGTGCTTTTATTGCAAGGGAAGCGGTCACTGGAAGCGGAACTGCCCTAAATACTTAGCGGACAAGAAGGCCGGCAAAACAAAAGGTATATGTGATATACATGTAATTGATGTGTACCTAACCAGTACTCGTAGTGACTCCTGGGTATTTGATACCGGTGTCGTTGCTCATATTTGTAACTCACAGCAGGAGCTGCGGAATAAACGGAGACTGGCGAAGGACGAGGTGACGATGCGCGTCGGGAATGGTTCCAAGGTCGATGTGATCGCCGTCGGCATGCTGCCTCTACATTTACCTACGGGATTAGTTTTAAACCTCAATAATTGTTATTTATTGCCAGCTTTGAGCATGAACATTGTATCGGGATCTCGTTTAATTCGAGATGGCTACTCATTTAAATCTGAGAATAATGGTTGTTCCATTTATATGAGAGATATGTTTTATGGTCATGCTCCGATGGTGAACGGTTTATTCTTTATGAATCTCGAGCGTAATGCTACACATATTCATAGTGTAAGTACCAAAAGATGTAAGATTGATAATGATAGTCCCACATACTTGTGGCACTGCTGCCTTGGTCACATAGGTGTCAAACGCATGAAGAAGCTCCATGCAGATGGACTTTTAGAGTCTCTTGATTATGAATCATTTGACACGTGCGAACCATGCCTCATGGGTAAAATGACCAAGACTCCGTTCTCAGGAACAATGGAGCGAGCAACCAACTTATTGGAAATCATACATACTGATGTGTGCGGTCCAATGAGTGTTGAGGCTCGCGGTGGCTATCGTTACGTTCTCACCCTCACTGATGACTTGAGTAGATATGGGTATGTCTACTTAATGAAACACAAGTCTGAAAATCAACGTGACAGGAAAATCAAGTTTCTACGATCAGATCGTGGAGGAGAATACTTGAGTCACGAGTTTGGCACACACTTAAGAAAATGTGGAATAGTTTCACAACTCACGCCGCCTGGAACACCTCAGCGTAACGGTGTGTCCGAACGTCGTAATCGCACTCTATTAGATATGGTGCGATCTATGATGTCTCTTACCGATTTACCGCTATCTTTTTGGGGCTATGCTTTAGAGACTGCCGCATTCACTTTAAATAGGGCTCCGTCGAAATCCGTTGAGACGACACCGTATGAATTATGGTTTGGGAAGAAACCTAAGCTGTCGTTTCTAAAAGTTTGGGGATGCGATGCTTATGTCAAGAAACTTCAACCTGAAAAGCTCGAACCCAAGTCAGAAAAATGCGTCTTCATAGGATACCCAAAAGAAACTATTGGGTACACCTTCTACCTCAGATCCGAAGGCAAGATCTTTGTTGCCAAGAATGGGTCCTTTCTAGAGAAAGAGTTTCTCTCGAAAGAAGTAAGTGGGAGGAAAGTAGAGCTTGATGAAGTATTACCTCTTGAACCGGAAAATGGCGCAACTCAAGAAAATGTTCCTGAGGTGCCAGCACCGACTAGAGAGGAAGTTAATGATAATGATCAAGATACTTCTGATCAAGCTCCTACTGAAATTCAAAGGCCCACTAGGACATGTTCCGCACCAGAGTGGTACGGCAACCCTGTCTTGGAAATCATGTTGTTAGACAACGGTGAACCTTCGAACTATGAAGAAGCAATGGCGGGCCCGGATTCCGACAAATGGCTAGAAGCCATGAAATCCGAGATAGGATCCATGTATGAAAACGAAGTATGGACTTTGACTGACTTGCCCGTTGAACGGCGAGCCATAGAAAATAAATGGATCTTTAAGAAGAAGACAGACGCGGATGGTAATGTGACCATCTATAAAGCTCGGCTTGTCGCTAAAGGTTATCGACAAGTTCAAGGGGTTGACTACGATGAGACTTTCTCACCGGTAGCGAATCTGAAGTCCGTCCGAATCATGTTAGCGATTGCCGCATTCTATGATTATGAAATATGGCAAATGGACGTCAAAACGGCATTCCTTAATGGTTTCCTTAAGGAAGAATTGTATATGATGCAGCCGGAAGGTTTTGTCGATCCTAAGAATGCTGACAAAGTGTGCAAGCTCCAACGCTCGATTTATGGGCTAGTGCAAGCATCTCGGAGTTGGAACATTCGCTTTGATGAGATGATCAAAGCGTTTGGGTTTACGCAGACTTATGGAGAAGTCTGCGTTTACAAGAAAGTGAGTGGGAGCTCTGTAGCATTTCTCATATTATATTTAGATGACATACTTTTGATGGGAAATGATATAGAACTCTTGGACAGCATCAAGGCCTACTTGAATAAGAGTTTTTCAATGAAGGACCTTGGAGAAGCCGCTTATATATTAGGCATCAAAATCTATAGAGATAGATCGAGACGCCTCATAGGTCTTTCACAAAGCACATACCTTGATAAGATATTGAAGAAGTGCAATATGGATCATTCTAAGAAGGGGTTCTTACCTGTATTACAAGGTGTGAAACTGAGTTCAGCTCAATGTCCGACCACGGCAGAAGATATAGAAGAGATGAGTGTCATCCCCTATGCCTCGGCCATAGGGTCTATTATGTATGCCATGCTGTGTACCAGACCTGATGTAAACCTTGCCGTAAGTTTGGTAGGAAGGTACCAAAGTAATCCCGGCAAGGAACACTGGACAGCGGTCAAGAATATCCTGAAGTACCTGAAAAGGACTAAGGAAATGTTTCTCGTTTATGGAGGTGACGAAGAGCTCGTCGTAAAGGGTTACGTCGACGCTAGCTTCGACACAGATCTGGATGACTCTAAGTCACAAACCGGATACGTGTATATTTTGAATGGTGGGGCAGTAAGCTGGTGCAGTTGCAAGCAAAGCGTCGTGGCGGGATCTACATGTGAAGCGGAGTACATGGCAGCCTCGGAGGCAGCACATGAAGCAATATGGGTGAAGGAGTTCATCACCGACCTAGGAGTCATACCCAATGCGTCGGGGCCGATCAAGCTCTTCTGTGACAACACTGGAGCTATTGCTCTTGCCAAGGAGCCTAGGTTTCACAAGAAGACAAGGCACATCAAGCGTCGCTTCAACTCCATTCGTGAAAATGTTCAAGATGGAGACATAGAGATTTGTAAAGTACATACGGACCTGAATATAGCAGATCCATTGACTAAACCTCTCCCTAGAGCAAAACATGAACGACACCAGAATTCCATGGGTGTTCGATTCATCACAATGTAACTAGATTATTGACTCTAGTGCAAGTGGGAGACTGTTGGAAATATGCCCTAGAGGCAATAATAAAAGCATTATTATTATATTTCCTTGTTCATGATAATTGTCTTTATTCATGCTATAATTGTGTTATCCAAAAATCGTAATACATGTGTGAATAACAGACACCAACATGTCCCTAGTGAGCCTCTAGTTGACTAGCTCGTTGATCAACAGATAGTCATGGTTTCCTGACTATGGACATTGGATGTCATTGATAACGAGATCACATCATTAGGAGAATGATGTGATGGACAAGACCCAATCCTAAACATAGCACAAGATCGTATAGTTCGTTTGCTAGAGTTTTCCAATGTCAAGTATCTTTTCCTTAGACCATGAGATTGTGTAACTCCCGGATACCGTTGGAGTGCTTTGGGTATGCCAAATGTCACAACATAACTGGGTGACTATAAAGGTAGACTACGGGTATCTCCGAAAGTGTCTGTTGGGTTGACATGGATCAAGACTGGGATTTGTCACTCCGTTGACGGAGAGGTATCACTGGGCCCACTCGGTAATGCATCATCATAATGAGCTCAAAGTGACCAAGTGTCTGGTCACGGGATCATGCATTACGGTACGAGTAAAGTGACTTGCCGGTAACGAGATTGAACGAGGTATTGGGATACCGACGATCGAATCTCGGGCAAGTAACATATCGATTGACAAAGGGAATTGCATACGGGGTTGATTGAATCCTCGACATCATGGTTCATCCGATGAGATCATCGTGGAGCATGTGGGAGCCATCATGGGTATCCAGATCCCGCTGTTGGTTATTGACCAGAGAGTCTTCTCGGTCATGTCTGCTTGTCTCCCGAACCCGTAGGGTCTACACACTTAAGGTTCGGTGACGCTAGGGTTGTGAAGATATGTATATGCAGTAACCCGAATATTGTTCGGGGTCCCGGATGAGATCCCGGACGTCACGAGGAGTTCCGGAATGGTCCGGAGGTAAAGAATTATATATAGGAAGTGCTGTTTCGGCCATCGGGACAAGTTTTGGGGTCACCGGTATTGTACTGGGACCACCGGAAGGGTCCCGGGGGTCCACCGGGTGGGGCCACCTATCCCGGAGGGCCCCATGGGCTGAAATAGGAGGGAACCCAGCCCATAGTGGGCTGGGGCGCCACCCCCTATAGGCCCATGCGCCTAGGGTTTCCACCAAGGAAGAGTCCAAGTGGTGGAAGGCACCCCTAGGTGCCTTGGGGGGGAGGGAAACCTCCCCTTGGCCGCCGGCCCCCCTAGTAGATCTCATCTACTAGGGCCGGCGCCCCCCCCCTTGGCACCCCTATATATAGTGGGGGGGAGAGGAGGAATTGAAGACCCAGCCCCTGGCGCCTCCCTCTCTCCCCGTTACGTCTCTCTTCCTCGTAGTATAGGCGAAGCCCTGCTACTGTGACGCCCTGCATCCACCACCACGCCGTCGTGCTGCTGGATCTTCGTCAACCTCTCCTTCCCCCTTGCTGGATCAAGAAGGAGGAAATGTCTCCCGTCCCGTACATGTGTTGAACGCGGAGGTGCCGTTCGTTCGGCGCTTGGTCATCGTTGATTTGGATCACGTCGTGTTCGACTACATCATCACCGTTCTTTTTGAACGCTTCCGTGCGCGATCTACAAAGGTATGTAGATGCATCCAATGACTCGTTGCTAGATGAACTCCTAGATGATCTTGGTGAAACGAGTAGGAAAATTTTTGTTTTCTGCAACGTTCCCCAACATGCTGTGTTTTGGGCCAAATTACGGCCCATATCGGATCAGGCCCGTTAACAGGCCACTGTTCTTTTGGGTCCATTCTAAGATAGGTTTGTATTTCAGCCTGTTAAATGCACGTTTACCCGTTCAGCCCGATAATAGTTTCGGCCTGTTAGCGGCCCGTGGTGCATCTGGGACGTTGTTCGCCCGGTTTAACTTTAGGCCATTTAACGGCCTATGCAGAAACTGGGCTATTTATTTTCCGAAGTAACTTTAGGCCTCTTAACTGCCCGTAGTATTTGTGGATAAATTTCAGCCCAACTGTCCTATCGGCCTGTTAATGGCCCGTGTAACAGTTGGGCCTTATTACGGCCCGCGTTGAATCCGGCCTGCTTACAGCCCATCTGATAATGGCCCGTGACACTTTTGGGCCTATGGCCCGTGTGGATACCGGCCTGCTTAAAGCCCATAATTTTATTGGGCCAAACATTGCCGAGATATATTTTGGCATGTTAACTGCTCGTCCTATTTGGGCCAAACATGGGCCTTAGGCAGTTTTGGCCTGTATTGGCCCATGAATTTTTCGGCTCAACGCTATTCCAATCTAGGTTTTAGCCTGTAAAAAGCCCATGGTATTCTCGGGCCAGCTGGCCAGTACTTTACTCGGCTTGTTAAAGGCGGGAAACTAATATAGGTTTAGACCTGCTAATGACCGAAGATGATTATAGGCCCACGTTTTGGCCCATATGAGTAACGGGCCGGCCTGATGACCGACAACACTAAGATCCACTGAACCTTCCGGCCTAAATTACAGCATACCGACCAAGACTAAACCTAGACTATACAATAAAGAAATTACGGCATATTACATCCACTGGGAATCAAAGTTCTCTACCGGTGATAATAAAGCGCAACGTGACCGCGGATTACATACACTAGGCTTTAAAGGTCGCCACCAGTGTAAATATGCCAACAAAAGAATATACAAAACTGAGAGCACTTCATAAGGCACTAGGCCTGGCCAGGACGAGCTCCGCAAGCATCCGAACAAGCTGATGAGACCTCAGTTGTGTCAACCTTAGATGCTCCATCCCTAGCTTTATAGCACCATAGTGCGCAAGGCAATCCTTCCAGATCTTCATTGCATATTTAACTTCAAGTTGGAGCTGAGCCGAAGCAAGCCTTTCTGCTTTAAGTTGAGACTGAACAAGTTGAACTGATTGAGGTAGCGACTGCATAGAGGTTGTCTCACAGCTGCTGGTGAGTAGCTTCAACTCACTATCTTCATCAAGACAGGACCTTGGGGTCATCTCGCTCTCTTCAAGATAGTTTGGCTCACTATCTTCCCTAAAGTTCTGCCTGGCATAAGAGATGCGACTCTGAAAGAGAAACAAGGAGACACGTAACAGGTTTCACAATTATTATATAAGCAAATAAATGGATCTGTTAAATGTTTTACAACTATAATTTAAAACTGGTAGTTGTTGCAAACATCCAATCATATGTAAACAGCAAAGTAAACAGTAGTGGAGGAAATGATGCCTATCCAAATCTATGCTAGAACAAAGTTTGAAGGCTTGAGAAGGATGAACTTGCATTACATGTTAACACGGGATGGACAAATCCCTTCTCCATGTTGATGGAATGATAATTCAATAAATTCCCCAAAGAAACTTCTTTATAAGTGTTGCCATTATTCTACATTTTGCAAAGAGTAAATATAGATCAAATAATATTGGAATAAACAGAGGATAATGAAGCTCAGGTGCAGAATGATGATACATAATCAAATAGCAATTAATTAAGTACAGCATTACAAGGCAAAAGGTACTAACAAGAGGAATGCATACATCAACGTGTGCAGTGGCATTGGATTTATTCAACATTTTGGTAAGAGTAAATGTAGATATGATAATTTGGAGAAAGTGGAGGCAGGGCAGATAAGATGCAGAGTAATGCTAGACAATCAACTATCTTGCGATGCAAGTACAGTAATACCACCACCGTCCGTTATTACTTGTCGCTCAAATGGATGTATCTATCACTATTAAGTTCTATTGATCAACAATTAATTCGATATAGAGGGAGTACATGATAACAGGTACTTACATGAGCAATCCAAAACTTCATAACCATTGTGTTAATTCTACATTTATCTAATATTAAATATAGATCTTATAATTTCATGCAAAGCGAGGATAAAGAAGCGAACATTTACAGTGATGCTACATAATCAAACAGCAATGAGTGTAAGTATGCTGACAAAGGGCAAGAGGTACTGACAAGAGCAATGTAGTGCCCAGTATTGTTGTGAGATCCTATGATCCTTTGAGCAAGGATATTCATCTGAAATTAGTTTTCATACAAGAGAGAAGGTAAGGCACATGCAGAAATTTAGGAGTTCAAATTTTGAATTGATATCATAGACAGTACCTGATGTTGGGCTCTCGGCAGTTCTAATAGGAGTTTGGCCAGTGGAGTAGGGGTAAAGTGTGGTACAGTTGGGCCTGTGTTTTCTGTGGCTGCTGATCTATATGACTTAACAAGTATCACTACCTTTTCCAAATACCTAGTTTGTACTCCTTGAGGATCTACACTCACCCTCTTCCTTTTGGACATCTATTACCAAAGAACAACATTTGACAGGAAAAACATAGTATGAAGACACATGGAATAGGTACAGAAAATCGATAGGTATGGCATATAATCATATATGATGCTTAAACTAAGCAGATGGTGTAACAAAGTAGAAGTAATGCAAGAGATGAGATGCAAAATATGTGCGACCAATACAACCTTGCCAACTTAGAGCAAGCACCTTGATGGGTGAATAAGATAGGCCATCCTCCACCATGCCAAGTTTCTTAGCCAGTGGATTGTTCCACAATATTCCTCTCGTGCGCCCATTCTCATATTAATTTTGATAATGTTCAATACCTGACATGCATGAAAACATAAAAACAAGTGAGATTATCTTTGTAATGCAAAAGTGATTCTAATCCAATACTGCCTCCCTATAAACCCCTTTGTGCCATCTCCGCAATTCTTCTGAGAGATGCCATGCATGCTGTAAATTGGTGTGTGCATTAATATAATGTGGCCTACTACTCAAAATATGAGAGCTCCAAAAGTGATGATACTTCACAGATGACAGCTTCAACATATAGTAAAGAAGAACAAGTCGACCTGACCTAACAGATTCAAGATATACTACGAGAGAACAACTCGACCTGACCAGTCGACCGCAAATGTCTCTGCTACTCTTCCCAACAAGGAACATACTTATTAAAGAAGAGAAGAGGATCATCTTAAAGAAGAGCAGAAGAGCAAGCAGATTGAAGATATTACAAGTCTTTCTATACAATGGCGGTTGCCCACCCATGATGAACTAGAATGCACAGAGAAATACTATTCCTTCCGGTCTCTCCATATGTGGCTCACATTTATTTCGAAACTAAAGTAGGAACATTTAGCTGACCAATTAGACATCTCTCAGTTTTACTAATATCAGCATAATATCAAATTTGAATTTGTACAACTAAGCTTGTTTAGCTCGATGGGTGGAGCAGTGCTATTATGACACAAACCATGTAGGCTGATCATGGTCATCATAGAATGGGGAAACCGTCAGCATGATGAGTATAGTGTTGACCGTGGCAGTGGGATGGCAGATCTGAAGCTGCAAACCATGCAAAGGGTAGTTAGCAACCAATGTTTGCTTTGAAATAACAACTAAGATTTGGTATGGACAAGAAAGTACAGTCAACAAGTGACAAAGAAATGCAATTATGTTGTCTCTCTATATGTCACGACATGCATTTAGAAACTCAAGTGGGACCTTTAGCAAACCAATTAAATGTTTATGTTAACTAGTATCAGTATCATATCACAATCATATTTGAACAACTAAGCTTTCAAATTTTGAGTGTTGTGATGTTTAGCTTGAAGGGTGGAGTAATGCTAGTACGACAGAAAGCACCTACGTAGATCATACACTACTGCAGGTTGCTGCTAACGCGACACTATGATCAGAGACCCTTCGACGAAACTGTGTGCAATGCAATAATCGCAAATAGTGGTGTAAAAAACCGTCAAAAAGGTGCAAAACATTTGCGATGACGGATGCATCAAACACGGTTCAGATTTTAGTTGCGTGTGCGATGCAGCGCATACGGTTCAATTCAATTAACCGTTTTTGATGAGGAGGAAGAGTACTTGAAGCACTTAGCACACGATTAGACTAACAAAGGGTTGTCATCATCATCCAAAACACAAAGTAGGGAAATGCCCTTACAATCTCCCCCTTTTTGGTGGATGATGACAACAACACGATTTGCAAGAGAGAAGTCTAGAAAATATAGAGGGAACTCCCCCTAGATGTGTGCCCCAAATTGAGAATGCTATTGGAGTGCAAGAACATACATTAAGGGCGAGACTCCCCCTAGATTTTATAGACTCGCCACTCCTACTAGACAAGCGAAGATAAGAAATAAGCACATAAAAGGAAGGTAAGGACTATAACGGATAAAACAACAATATTAAAGACAATAATGATAGATGGACAAGCGCATGTCTTACACCATGCAAGTCTCGAGATAAGAAACGAGCAACGAGGTCCACAAACTAAAGTTCCACAAGAACAAACCACAAGAACACAAACACATGCAAAGAAGATCAAAAACCCAAGCAAATCCCGAGACCTAATAGAACTCTCTCCCCCTTTGGCATCAAGACACCAAAAGGTAAAAGAGCGAAGCTAGCGCCCCAGAGCTCAGTCGTCATCCTCTGACTCCTCGGTAGCATCTGGATCCTCATCATCATTAGACTCTTCATCTTCGTCCCGATCTTCGTCCTACATGATGTCATCATCAGCAGCAAAGGAGGTGGAGGGCTGGTGAGGAGTCTCATCATCAGAACATGTGTTGTGCGTAGAGATCCATCGCTCCTCCGGGGTGATGCTCTTCTCAGAACCACTCTGAATAGGCATGTTGAGGTGCTTCATCATCGCAATCTGACGACGCCGGGCATGCTTCTCATTGACATGGGCCCCATACATCCTCTTCTGAATGTCAGTCTGGAGGCAGAACGTCTTCTTCACCTTGGCCGTGAGCTTGGTCACCCAAGAGGGCTTGGCCCCTGGCTCCATCTCAAAGTCCTCATCATAAAAAGTGGTATAGACATCCTCAGGAGCATTAGTAGGAAAGCGAGGCTTGGCATGTTTCTATTTCTTGAGCACCTTGACCTCATGATCAGTGAGATTATCTGGAGATGTAAGAAGCTCTCCAGGACGGCGAACAGCCCAAACTGAGTTTAGAAAGCACATGAAAAACGGGGCATAAATAGGGACCTTTTTGTAGATGACCATGTTGTACATCTCGTGCCACAGCCAATTGGACACATCAAACATTTCACCAGAGCCCACCTTGGTCTTCATAGCAACCATCAAGTCAACAAGATAGGCATGAATCTCATCTTGATTGCCCACCTTGGGCAGAAGCACGTTGCGGAACACATGATGCATGATGCCGAAGACCTTCTCAAGGTCCTTGGATTCTCCAATGATACCACGGCCCCGAATGTACAAAGGGGCAAATTTCTCCTTAGGCATGGACTCAGGATGGCCGTGAGGATGAATGCCACCATTGTCCTCAAGGCATGTGTCGTCATATCCAAGAGCATTGTAGAAAGCTCTCCAGGGAACTTGAAAGAGCTCATTATGGCACATGAACGTGAGAGTGCGAGCATCATCTTCTCCAAAATGAATAGTGGCATAGAACTGATGGATAAGCTGAACGTCAAAGTCACAGTTCACCGACATGAGCTTGACCAAATCAAATTCCTCACAGAGAGCCAAAGCCTCACCGAAATACTCCAAGTTGTTCCTCCAATGGTCAAGATCAATGGTCCACTGCTTGGCATACCTGTTCTTGTTGTGCTCAAAGAGTTCATGAACAATCCGCACTTGCATCTCATTCCGGAACTGAACGGTGGTACATCGAGGTGCAATGGGAACCTCATAAGGATTCTTTGAGCGGAAGGCTTCCAATCCTTGGCTTTCCAATGGTGCAAGGGAAAAACCACACGTTGCTTGGCAGCGGCAGACTTCTCACGGCGAGTGGGCTTGGTGGGAACCACAACCTCTTCATCAGACTCAACAGGGCATGGGCATCTCCTAGCCCGCTTCTTGGTCTTGCGAGGAGTAGAGCGAGAACTAGAGCCACCTACAACACCACAGAAGGAGAACAAAAGAAACCCAACAAAGATGAGAGGATTGCACACATGAGCAGAGGAATAGATAGATTGCACAAACATAGAAGATAGAACAGGGCTACGTGGTGCGGATACCCCGGTTGTACCGGGTCTCCTACCGGTAGTACCGCTCCAGCGGTTGTATCGCCCGTAGGGGCGGTAGAACCGCTGAACAGTGGCACTACCAGTAGGAAATAGATCTAACCGCGGAAAATGAATCACACTAGCCATATTCTAACTTCTAAGAAATGCAATCTAAGCAGGAGGCAAATATAGATCTCTTCCACCCAATAGTTTAAGCAATAAACGTGGAATGCCAAGTAATGCCCTAGGAGTAGGGAAGGAACCCTAGAACAAAGAACAAAGGACATGGGGCATTACCGGCATCCATGGGAAGAGATCAGGAAGGAGGAGGCCTCCTTGGAGGGGATCCACGGAGACCCCACGGATCCGAAGCGCGAGAAGCACTCCGGGGCAGGGGCAATGGCGACCGGCAGCTAGGACACAAGATGGGAAAGACAGGGGATGAGGGGAAAAAGAAATTCCATTCAGCCCCGTCGGCTATATATAGGCCCATAGACACACGGCGGTTGTACCGCTACCTGGTACGAGCCGGTGGTTGCGGGCGGTACTTCCGTCACCAAGAAGGCAGCGGTAGTACCGCCTGTAACCAACCGGTAGTACCGGCCAGACGAGCACCCTAGTGGTTGAGCAGTGGAACCGCTCAAGCACCGCTCGGAGTCCTCCTGGGGCAGCACAACAGAGTGTACCAGCGGTAGAACCGCCCGTAACACCGGTTGTACTGCCCGGTCACCATCACCCGAACCATGATCAAATGTGTGCAATTGGACTAGATGGTTCAAAGGGGTAGGAGATAGGCTTGGGATAGAGCACGTAACTGGAATAGGGTGCGAGGAACTCCAAGAGATCAAAAATACCAACGAGGCAGAAAAAAAACTTGGAGACCACAACACCTAAGGCCTAGAGCACTACTAAGACAAAAACAACACGGACAAAACGCGAAACACAACCTCTCCCAAGAGAGGGGGGTGGCCGGAGCCACCTATGTTTGAGTCAATTGGTATGGCACCGCAAAGAATTATCCTTGGGCCCATGACCAAAACTCGTCTTTGAAGCACATGTACCATCAAAATGGTTAGTGTGAAAGAGTGGATCAAATTATGCATAATGGGGGGAGGAAGAGTTCATTGAGAGAATAACACTCCCCCTATGTCCGTGCCTACACCTAAACAAGATAGCAAGTTGAGTATGGTGGGATGTGCAAGGTTTCAAGCAACATTGCTCGAATCAATGATATTTAGCTCATGCCTTAACTCGCGAAATCTTGCTTCATCCAAAGGCTTCATGAAGATATTTGCAAGGTTATCATGAGTGTTGACATAGTTGAGCTTGATCTCTCCTCGCCTAATATGATCCCGGATGAAGTGATACAGGATCTCAATATGCTTTGTCTTGAAGTGTTGCACTGGGTTGAGAGAAATCTTGATTGCACTTTCATTCTCACACCAAAGAGGCACTTTGTCACAAATGACACCGTAATCCTTTAAAGTTTGCCTCATCCAAAGAAGTTGTGCACAACAACTACCGGCAGCCACATACTCCGCTTCCGTGGACGAGAGAGACACACAACTTTGCTTCTTGGAAGACCAATTCACCAAAGAGCAACCAAGAAATTGGCACCCTCCGAAAGTGGACTTCCTATCCACTTTGTCTCCCATCCAATCGGAGTCCCAATAGCCCACAAGGTTGAAGTTAGATCCTCTTGGATACCATAAGCCAAAGTTTGGGTATGAGCCAAATATCGAAAGATTCGCTTGACCGCCACATAGTGACTTTCCTTAGGTGCGGCTTGAAATCGTGCACAAATTCCCACACTCAACATGATATCCGGTCTAGATGCACAAAGGTAAAGCAAGGAGCCAATCATGGAGCGATATACCTTTTGATCCACCGCTTTACCATTGGTATCTATGTCAAGTTGGCATTTGACGGGCATTGGAGTGGGAGCCGGCTTGACATCATTTAGCTTGAATCTCTTGAGCATGTCTTGAGTGTATTTGGCTTGGTTGATGAAGGTTCCTTCTCTTCGTTGCTTGACTTCGAACCCGAGAAAGAACTTCAACTCTCCCATCATGGACATCTTGAACTTGGAGGTCATGAGTGCGGCAAATTCCTCATTGAAAGCTTTGTTAGGGGAACCAAAGATAATATCATCAACATATAGTTGGCACACAAACAACTCCCCTTTGACCTTCTTAGTAAAAAGAGTGGGGTCGATTTTCCCAATTTCAAAACCACGGTCTTGCAACAACTTGGTAAGGTGGTCATACCATGCACGTGGGGCTTGCTTAAGGCCATAGAGTGCCTTATCGAGTTGATACACATGATCGGGAAAATAGGGATCCTCGAACCCGGGGGGGTTGCTTGACATATACCAACTCATTAATAGGACCATTCGGAAAAGCACTCTTCACATCCATTTGTTGCAACTTAAAGTTATGATGAGAAGCATAAGCAATCAACATGCGAATGGATTCAAGGCGAGCAACGGGAGCAAAGGTTTCACCGTAGTTGATACCCTCGACTTGGGAGTAGCCTTGTGCTACCAAACGAGCCTTGTTGCGAATAATAATTCCATGGGAATCTTGCTTGTTCTTGAATATCCACTTGGTTCCAATGACATTATGGTTCCCCGATGGCCTTGGCACCAATCTCCACACCTTGTTGTGCTCGAAGTTGTTGAGTTCTTCATGCATGGCATTAAGCCAATCCGGATCCTCGAGCGCCTCATAGACCTTTTCGGGTTCAACACAAGAGACAAACGCATGATGTTCACAATAATTTGCTAATTGTCTATGAGTGCTTACCCCCTTTCTTAAGCTTCCAAGCACATTTGTCATGAGATAATCTTTGGTGGATAGCTTGGATGCGATCTTGGCGGCACGACCCTCTAATTCCTCCTCCGAAGTGAGTTGAGGAGCGGTCACTTGATCATCTTGAGCGTCGTCTTGAGCGTGTTCTTGATCTTGAGCTCGCTCTTGATCTTGAGCTTGCTCGGGTGAGAGAACTTGACCTTGGGCATCACTTGGTGATCCAACACCATCTTGAGGTAGATCTTGCCCTTGATCTCGTTCATGAGGTTGAGGGCCTTCACTTTGTTCTTCGAAAGCGTGTGGGCCTTGGGTTGGTGATGGCTCCACATGAGTGGAGCATTTTCCTTCTCCTTCATCCACAAGGGGTTCCTCAATGGGTAGGATAAGACCAACACCCATTCTTCTTATAGCTTGGGGAGGAATTTCATCACCTACATCACAAGTGCCACTTCGCTCCACTTGGGAGCCGTTATTCTCATCAAACTCCATGTTACATGTCTCATCAATAAGTCCCGTGGACTTATTGAGAACATGGTAAGCATGGGAGTTTGTAGCATAACCAACAAATATGCCCTCATGAGCTCTAGCCTCAAATTTAGACAAACGAACACCTTTCTTGAGAATGAAACACTTACACCCGAACACCCGGAAGTACTTGAGGTTGGGCTTGTTACTGGTGAGTATCTCATATGGAGTCTTGTTCAGGCCTTTGCGGAGGTAGAGCCGATTGGATGCATGACACGCGGTGTTGATGGCTTCGGACCAAAAGTTGTATGGAGACTTGAACTCCGCCATCATGGTCCTTGCCACATCCATCAACGTTCGGTTCTTCCTCTCCGCTACACCATTTTGTTGAGGGGTGTAAGGTGCGGAATATTGACGCTTGATCCCCTCATCACTAAGAAACTCATCCAAGGTGTAGTTCTTGAACTCAGTGCCGTTGTCACTTCTTATTGTCAAGATCTTTGCATTGTGTTGACGTTGAGCTTCATTTGCAAAGTCAATGACAGTTTGTTGGGTCTCACTCTTCCTCTTGAAGAAATATACCCAGGTGTATCTTGAATAATCATCTACAATCACTAAGCAATACTTCCTACCCCCAAGACTATCAAAAGATGGAGGCCCAAAGAGATCCATGTGAAGGATCTCCGAAGGCCTCTTCGAGTAAATGATAGTCATGGGAGGGTGGGCCTTTTCATGTAGCTTTCCTTCGATACAAGCACTGCAAGCATGATCTTTAGCAAAACTAACATTTTTTAGTCCACGGACCTGGTCCTCCTTGAGAAGACTTTGCAAAGATCTCATATTGACATGGGCTAAACGGTGATGCCAAAGCCATCCCACGTCAAATTTAGCCATTAGGCATGTCGCGGTCTTAGTGAGTCGCTCCGAAAAGTTGATCACATAGAGACCGTTTTTGACATGCCCAACAAAGGCTACTTTAAGAGTCTTGCTCCACAAGAGGGCCACGGTATCAACATAAAAGAAAGTGGCAAATCCCATGAGTGCAAGTTGACAAACGGAAAGTAGATTGTATGCTAGGGATTCAACAAACATGACCTTCTCGATCGTGAGATCATGAGAAATGACAACCTTGCCGAGTCCCAATACCTTAGAGGACGAGGCGTCACCCCACTCGACATTGGTGGGCATAGATGGAATCTTTTGCACGTCTACCACCAAGTCCTTGCTTCCGGTCATATGATTAGTAGCTCCACTATCGAGCAACCATGATCCCCCACCGGAAGCAAACACCTACAAGAGATCAATGCTTGGTTTTAGGTACCCATTTTGTGATGGGTCCTTTGATGTTAGTAACAAGGGTCTTAGGAACCCAAATAGACCATTCAATGTACTCATAAGAAGAACCAACAAATTTTGGCATAAACATGTCCATCACTAGCACGGCATAACACATACGAAGGGTTAAAGTCCCCAGCTTTGTTGGGAGGAGTAGCATTGCCCTTCTTGGCATCACTACCCTTCACATTGTTCTTCTTCTTCTTAGAGTCACCCTCTCCCTCTTTGACAAAGGTTTGCATGAGAGGAGGAGGTCGTTTGTTCTTGTCATTCTTCTTCTTGTTCTTGGACTTGGGTGCAAACCCAATCCCTTCCTTGGCCACAACTTCCTTTTGAATGCTCAAAAGGTCATTGAGGTTCTTCTCTCCTTGTATGCACGACACAAGACCTTTCTCAAGTTGCTCCTTCAACTTAGCATTCTCCTCAAAAAGATGCACATTCTCACAACACGGGTTAGTAGCATTTGCATTATCAATTAAGACCATATGACGAAATGTGGCTTTCTCCTTGGTTAGCTTTACTTGGAGTTGATCATGAGACTCTTTGAGGCTAGTATGAGCACCCTTCAAGACCTTGTGAGCCTTGTCAAGTGAGTCAAACTCCTCTTTGAGTCTAGCAAGATCAACTCCAAGCTTGGCCTTCTCGGAGTTTAGCACACGAGAAATAACAAGAGCATGATCAAGATCTTTCTTTAGTTTAGCATGGTCATCGTCGTGTGACTCCTCAAGAGCCAAGCGATGACCACGCTCTTCCTCAAGAGCATTAGAGAGATCCAATATCTCATCGGCATAGTCAGGACTATGCCCCTCCATCTTAGAGATGGTGTCCTCGTGAGCCTCGATCATGTCATTGGCTTCACCAAGTTGTTCCAAGAGAGCAACGAAGTGCTTCTTGGATTTACCCTTATGCTTACTCATAAAAGAATCAAACTCATTTTCCTCCACATTAGACCCCTCATATTCATCAATGCAATCCGTCAAAGAGGGATTATTAATGATGGTAGTTTTGATGTTGGGGGTTACCTTGTTGGTGGCTTTAGCCATGAGGAACTTGGCGATGATGTTCTCATTGGGTGAGTCGAAGAGAGACACCCGTGGAGTTGTCGCAATGGCAACAGAGGCCATGGCAACCGGCTCACCGTCTTCATCATCCTCATTGTACTCTTCTTGTGCTACCAACCCCTTGGGAGGAGTCTTCTTGGTGAAGTTGCTCTTGTTGGGAAAAGACTTGGCCTTGTCCTTTCGGATAAGCTTGCCACCATTGTCTTCCCTCTTCTCATAAGGACATTCTGCAACAAAGTGGCTCACATTGCCACAATTATAGCACATCCTCACTCGTTGCTTGACCTTTGTGCCACTTGTGTGGTTTTTGTTGAAGTTGGGCCTTGTGTTCTTCTTGCTCCAAAATTGCCTTGAAGCAAGGGCCATGTGTTCATGATAGGCATACTTTGTATCTTCGGGGTTTCTCTCCTCTTCTTCCTCATCGTCCTCTTCTTCCACACTAGCCTTGGCCTTCAATGCAAGGTTGGGCTTCTTTGCTCTTTGAGAATGTAACACCGCATTGTCCGCAGTCTTGTCCAAGATGCTCATAGCCACAAACTCATCCAACACATCACTTGAGGACAAGGTGTGGAAGTCCGGCCTTTGACGAATGACGGAGGACATTGCCTTGTGATAAGGCATCATGGCCTTGAGGAATTTGCACTTGATCCAATTGTCATCCGTATCCTTTCTCCCATGATCTCGGAGTGAGACCGTGAATTTGGTTAATCTCCGATAAAGCTCGCTTGGTTCTTCATCTTCTTTCATTGCAAACTCATCGGCTTCATCTTGCAACACTTCATAGTTGGAGCGTTGAATGTTTGTGCTTCCCCTGTAAAGGGAAACAACATGGTGCCATGCATCCTTGGCCATGGTGAATGTCGGTGTTCTGGGAACAGGGGTCCCCAGACTTGCCTGCCTGTGGCCCGCGGCGTGGTTGAGCCAGCAGGCTGTACGGCCCATCTTCACCAACAAAGCATCCAAGACCCTTGCGAGGGGCCAAGCCTCGCAAGGCGGACGATGCAAGACCTCCTCCCGAGCGGTCCAGTTAGGCAGTCTCGCGAGGGGCGGAGATATCAAGGCGAGGCGAACCTCACGAGGCTCTCGTGACGTGAGCCATGACGATTGACACCAGGCGGGCGCCAGCGCATGCAACGTCCTTGTTTCCCCTTTAGTGTAAAGGAGGCAAGCGCAACCGCGGAGTACCGAGGCATCAGGCAAAGGTTTCCATTTCTATGCAATAAGACCAAGACCATGGACTGCAAGACGGATGTCATCGTGGAGCCCAAGACGGCATCACCACCAGAGCTTTGTGCAGGCGAAGACTACTTTTGTTAGGATAGCTTGTACTAGCTGTCCCCCTTCAAATTAGCCCGCCATTATTGGCTCCCTTCTCGCTCGATATTTGGGAAGAGGACCGGGGCCTCTATAAATAGGAATAGCCACCACCTTTGAGCGGGACAGATCATTGAGACCACCCCCACACACGCAAGCTCACCGAGCTCAAGAACGCCTCAACCTCAGGAGGCTGTTCTTCCCTTGTACTGTTCATCATCAGCCCAAGAGGCAATCCACCACCACCACACTGGAGTAGGGTATTACACCACAATGGTGGCCCAAACCAGTATAAACCCCGTGTCTTTCTGTGTTGCGAGTTCGTCGAGTTCATCCGCAAGATCTAGCGAGCTAGAGCATTGATCGGTGGGAGGGAAAGACTTCACGCGCACCCTAGTGTTCGAACCTTAAGGGTTAGCCAGAGCCCCACATCCGACATTTGCCGCACCAAGTAGGGGTGCGCCGGAGATTCTTCTCCGCCAATCAGCTCTCTGACATTCACTGGCTATGATGTCTGGCGACCCAAGGGCCGGATCCGACCGCTGGGCAGCCTGGCCGGGCGCCGCCTGCCCATGAAGATCTCGACCCCGCACCCCAAGAGGCACGGGCGCCACCAAGCTCCGCTGGCATGGACAGCGCAGCCAGGCGTCATCCACCCTCACCCCACGGCAAGCACGAGCCGCGGCGAGAGCAGCGAGTCACGCCGAACTATTCGATGTAATCTTCTTTTTGCGGTGTGTTTGTTGAGACCGATGAATTGTGGGTTTATGATCAAGTCTATCTATGAATAATATTTGAATCTTCTCTGAATTCTTTTATGTATGATTGGTTATCTTTGCAAGTCTCTTCGAATTATCAGTTTGGTTTGGCCTACTAGATTGATCTTTCTTGCAATGGGAGAAGTGCTTAGCTTTGGGTTCAATCTTGCGGTGTCCTTTCCAAGTGACAGTAGGGGCAGCAAGGCATGTATTGTATTGTTGCCATCGAGGATAACAAGATGGGGTTTTCTTCATACTGCATGAGTCTATCTCTCTACATCATGTCATCTTGCTTAAGGCGTTACTCTGTTTTTAACTTAATACTCTAGATGCATGCTGGATAGCGGTCGATGAGTGGAGTAATAGTAGTAGATGCAGGAAGGAGTCGGTCTACTTGTCTCGGACGTGATGCCTATATACATGATCATACCTAGATATTCTCATAACTATGCTCAATTCTGTCAATTGCTCAACAGTAATTTGTTCACCCACCGTACAATACTTATGCTCTCGAGAGAAGCCACTAGTGAAACCTATGGCCCCCGGGTCTATCTTCATCATATTAATCTCCTACTACTTAGTTATTTCCTTCACTATTTACTTTGCCTTTATTTTACTTTGCATCTTTATCATAAAAATACAAAAAATATCATCTTACCATATCTATCAGATCTCACTCTCGTAAGTGGCCTTATAGGGATTGACAGCCCCTATTTGCGTTGGTTGCGAGGATTTATTTGTTTTGTGTAGGTACGAGGGACTCGCGCGTAGCCTCCTACTAGATTGATACCTTGGTTCTCAAAAACTGAGGGAAATACTTACGCTACTTTGCTGCATCATCCCTTCCTCTTCGGGGAAAACTAATGCAGTGCTCAAGAGGTAGCAAGAAGGATTTCTGGCGCCGTTGCCGGGGAGGTCTACACAAAAGTCAACATACCAAGTACCCATCACATACCCTTACCTCCCGCATTACATTATTTCTCATTTGCCTCTCGTTTTCCTCTCCCCCCCCACTTCACCCTTGCCGTTTTATTCGCCCTCCCTCTCTCTATCCTCCCTCTCTTTCTCTATTTGCCTTTTTTGCCCGCTTGCTTTTTGTTTGCTTGTGTGTTAGTTTGCTTGCTTCTCATGATGGCTCAAGATAATACTAAATTGTGTGACTTCACCAATACCAACAACAATGATTTTATTAGCACTCCGATTGCTCCTCTTACCGATGCTGAATCTTGTGAAATTAATATTGCTTTGCTGAATCTTATGATGAAAGATCCGTTTTCCGACCTTCCTAGTGAAGATGCCACTACCCATCTAAATAGCTTCGTTGATTTGTGTGACATGCAAAAGAAGAAAGATGTGGATAATGATATTGTTAAACTGAAGCTATTTCCTTTTTCGCTTAGAGATCGTGCTAAAGCTTGGTTTTTGTCTTTGCCTAAAAATAGTATTGATTCATGGAACAAGTGCCAAGATGCTTTTATCTCTAGGTATTTTCCTCCCGCTAAGATCATCTCTCTTAGAAACGATATTATGAATTTTAAACAACTTGATCATGAACATGTTGCACAAGCTTGGGAGAGAATAAAACTAATGATACGTAATTGCCCTACTCATGGTTTAAATTTATGGATGATTGTTCAAAAAATTTATACCGGATTGAATTTTGCTTCTAGAAATCTTTTAGATTCGGCCGCGGGAGGCACTTTTATGGAAATCACTTTAGGAAAACCTACTAAACTCTTAGATAATATTATGGTTAATTATTCTCAATGGCATACTGAAAGATGTACTAATAAAAAGGTGCATGCGATAGAAGAAATTAATGTTTTGAGTGGAAAGATGGATGAACTAATGAAATTATTTGCTAATAAGAGTGTTTCTTCTGATCCTAAAGATATGCCCTTGTCTACTTTGATTGAGAATAATAATGAATCTATGGATGTGAATTTTGTTGGTAGGAACAATTTTGGTAACAACGCGTATAGAGGAAATTTCAACCCTAGGCCTTATCCTAGTAATCCCTCTAATAATTATGGTAATTCCTACAACAATTCTTATGGAAATTATAATAAGATGCCCTCTGATTTTTAATCTAATATTAAAGAATTTATTACTTCACAAAAGAATTTTAATGCTATGATTGAAGAAAAATTGCTTAAGATTGATAATTTGGCTAGGAACATTGATAGAATTTCTCTTGATGTTGATTCTTTGAAACTTAGATCTATTCCACCTAAGCATGATATCAATGAGTCTCTCAAATCCATGAGAATTTCCATTGATGAGTGCAAAGAAAGAACCGCTAGGATGCATGCTAAGAAAGATGCCTTTATAAGAGCGTGTTCTTCTAGTTCCTATGAAAATTAAGATAAAGATCTAAAAGTTATTGATGTGTCCCCTATTAAATCTTTGTTTTGCAATATGAATCTTGAATATTATGGGACTGAATATGATCCACCTTTACCTAGAAGGTGTTCTAAGAATTCAGAATTTTTTGATCTTAATGCTAAATTTGATAAAAGTGGGATTGCAGAAATTAAAACCCTAGATGTTGCTAAACCCACTATTACGGATTTCAAGGAATTTAACTATGAAATTGTTCTTTGATTGATTGCATTTCCTTGTTGCAATCCGTACTAAATTCTCCTCACGCTTATAGTCAAAATAAAGCGTTTACTAAACATATTGTTGATGCCTTGATGCAATCTTATAAAGAAAAACTTGAATTGGAAGTTTCTATCCCTAGAAAACTTTATGATGAGTGGGAACAAACTATTAAAATTAAAATTAAAGATCATGAATGCTATGCTTTATGTGATTTGGGTGCTAGTGTTTCCACGATTCCAAAGACTTTGTGTGATGTGTTAGGTTTCCGTGATTTTGATGATTGCTCTCTAAACTTGCACCTTGCGGATTACACTATTAAGAAACCTATGGGAAGAATTAATGATGTTCTTATTGTTTCAAATAGGAATTATGTGCCCGTAGATTTTATTGTTCTTGACATAGATTGCAATCCTTCATGTCCTATTATTCTTGGTAGACCTTTCCTTAGAACGATTGGTGCAATTATTGATATGAAGGAAGGAAATATTAGATTCCAATTTCCGTTAAGGAAAGGCATGGAACACTTTCCTAGAAAGAAAATTAAATTACCGTATGAATCTATTATGATATCCACTTATGGATTTCCTACCAAAGATGGCAATACCTAGATCTATTCTTGCTTGTTATGCCTAGCTAGGGGCGTTAAACGATAGCGCTTGTTGGGAGGCAACCCAATTTTATTTTTATTCCTTGTTTTTTGCTCCTGTTTAGTAATAAATAATTTATCTAGCCTCTGTTTTGTTTGTGTTTTTTGTATTTAATTAGTGTTTGTTCCAAGTAGAACCGTTGGGAAGACTTGGGGAAAGTCTTGTTGAACTTGCTGTAAAAAACAGAAACTTTAGCGCTCACGAGAACTGATGTCATTTTTATTTGGAAAGTGATATTTAGTTAATTATTTTTGCAGATGATTAATAGATAAATTCCTAATGTCCAGCAATTTATTTTAGAGTAGAATTTTTGGGGTTCCAGATCTTGCGCTAGATACAGATTACTACAGACTGTTATGTTTTTGACAGATTCTGTTTTTCGTGTGTTGTTTGCTTATTTTGAATCTATGGCTAGTAAAATAGTTTATAAACCATAGAGAAGTTGGAATACAGTAGGTATAACACCAATATAAATAAAGAATGAGTTCATTACAGTACCTTGAAGTGGTCTTTTATTTTCTTTCGCTAACGGAGCTCACGAGATTTTCTACTTTAAGTTTTGTGTTGTGAAGTTTTCAAGTTTTGGGTAAAGATTTGATGGATTATGGAATAAGGAGTGGCAAGAGCCTAAGCTTGGGGATGCCCATGGCACCCCCAAGATAATCTAAGGACACCTAAAAGCCAAAGCTTGGGGATGCCCCGGAAGGCATCCCCTCTTTCGTCTACTTCTATCGGTAACTTTACTTGGAGCTATATTTTTATTCGCCACATTATATGTGTTTTGCTTGGAGCGTCTTGTATTATTTGAGTATTTGATTTTTAGTTTACCACAATCATCCTTTGTGTACACACCTTTTGAGAGAGCCATACATGATTTAGAATTTGTTAGAATACTCTATGTGCTTCGCTTATGTCTTTTGAGTTATATAGTTTTGCTCTAGTACTTCACTTATATCTTTTAGAGCACGGTGGTGGATTTGTTTTATAGAAACTATTGATCTCTCATGCTTCACTTAGATTATTTTGAGAGTCTTAATAGCATGGTAATTTTCTTAAAATCCTAATATGCTTGGTATGCAAGATTAAGAATAATAAATTCTCTTATGAGTGTGTGGAATACTATGATAAGTTTGATACTTGATGATTGTTTTGAGATATGGAGATGGTGATATTAAAGTCATGCTAGTTGAGTAGTTGTGAATTTGAGAAATACTTGTGTTGAAGCTTGTGATTCCCGTAGCATGCACGTATGGTGAACCGTTATGTGATGAAGTCAGAGCATGATTTATTTATTGATTGTCTTCCTTATGAGTGGCGGTCAGGGACGATGGTATTTTCCTACCAATCTATCCCCCTAGGAGCATGCACGTAATACTTTGCTTTGATAACTTGTAGATTTTAGCAATAAGTATATGAGTTCTTTATGACTAATGTTGAGTCCATGGATTATACGCACTCTCACCCTTCCACCTTTGCTAGCCTCTCTAATACCGCGCACCTTTCGCCGGTATCATACACCCACCATATACCTTCCTCAAAATAGCCACCATACCTACCTATTATGGCATTTCCATAGCCATTCCAAGATATATTGCCATGCAACTTTCCACCCTTCCGTTTATTATGACACACTCTATCATTGTCATATTGCTTAGCATGATCATGTAGTTGACATCGTATTTGTGGCAAAGCCACCGTTCATAATTCTTTCATACTTGTCACTCATGAGTTATTGCATATCCTGGTACACCTCCGGAGGCATTCATATAGAGTTATATTTTTTTCTAAGTATCGAGTTGTAATTGTTGAGTTGTGAGAAAAATAAAAGTGTGATGATCATCATTATTAGAGCATTGTCCCAGTAAGGACAGGATGATGGAGACTATGATTCCCCCACAAGTCGGGATGAGACTCCGGACGAAAAAAAAAGAGAGGCCATAAAAAAAGATAAAAGGCCCAAATAAAAAATGAGAGAAAAAGAGAGAAGGGACAATGTTACTATCCTTTTACCACACTTGTGCTTCAAAGTAGCACCATGATACTCATAGTAGAGAATCTCTCATGTTATCACTTTCATATACTAGTGGGAATCTTTCATTATAGAACTTGGCTTTATATTCCAATGATGGGCTTCCTCAAATTGCCCTAGGTCTTCATGACCAAGCAAGTTGGATGCACACCCACTTAGTTTCTTTTTGAGCTTTCATATACTTATAGCTCTAGTGCATCCGTTGCATGGCAATCCCTACTCACTCACATTGATATCTATTGATGGGCATCTCCATAGCCCGTCGATACGCCTAGTTGATGTGAGACTATCTTCTCCCTTTTTGTCTTCTCCACAACCACCACTCTATTCCACCTATAGTGCTATATCCATGGCTCACGCTCATGTATTGCGTGAAGATTCAAAAAGTTTTGAGAATGTCAAAAGTATGAAACAATTTCTTGTCTTGTCATCGGGGTTGTGCATGATTTAAATATTTTGTGTGGTGAAGATAGAGCATAGCCAGACTATATGATTTTGTAGGGATAACTTTCTTTAGCCATGTCATTTTAAGAAGACATAATTGCTTTGTTAGTATGCTTGAAGTATTGTTATTTTTATGTCAATATGAACTTTTGTCTTGAATCTTTCGGATCTGAATATTCATACCACAATTAAGAAGAATTACATTAAAATTATGCCAAGTAGCACTCCGCATCAAAAATTCTGTTTTTATCATTTACCTACTCGAGGACGAGCAGGAATTAAGCTTGGGGATGCTTGATACGTCTCCAACGTATCTATAATTTTTTGATTGCTCCATGCTATATTATCTACTGTTTTGGACATTATTGGGCTTTATTATCCACTTATATTATTTTTGGGACTAACCTATTAACCGGAGGCCCAGCCCAGAATTGCTGTTTTTTTGCCTGTTTTAGGGTTTTGAAGAAAAGGAATATCAAACGGAGTCCAAACGGAATGAAACCTTCGGGAACGTGATTTTTAGGAATATTATGATCCGGGAGACTTGGACCCTACATCAAGAAAGAAAAGAGGAGGCCACGAGGTACGGGGGCGCGCCTGCCTACCCTAGGCGCGCCCTCCACCCTCGTGGGCCCCCTGTTGCTCCACCGACGTACTCCTTCCTCCTATATATACCTATGTACCCCCAAATGATCAGATACGGAGCCAAAACCTAATTCCACCGCCGCAACTTTCTGTATCCATGAGATCCCATCTTGGGGCCTGTTCCATAGCTCCGCCGGAGGGGGCATCGATCACGGAGGGCTTCTACATCAACACCATAGACCCTCCGATGAAGTGTGAGTAGTTTACTTCAGACCTACGGGTCCATAGTTAGTAGCTTGATGGCTTCTTCTATCTTTTTGGATCTCAATACGATGTTCTCCCCCTCTCTTGTGGAGAACTATTTGATGTAATCTTCTTTTTGCGGTATGTTTGTTGAGATCGATGAATTGTGGGTTTATGATCAAGTCTATCTATGAATAATATTTGAATCTTCTCTGAATTCTTTTATGTATGATTGGTTATCTTTGCAAGTCTCTTCGAATTATCAGTTTGGTTTGGCCTACTAGATTGATCTTTCTTGCAATGGGAGAAGTGCTTAGCTTTGGGTTCAATCTTGTGGTGTCCTTTCCCAGTGACAGTAGGGGCAGCAAGGCACATATTGTATTGTTGCCATCGAGGATAACAAGATGGGGTTTTCTTCATATTGCATGAGTCTATCCCTCTACATCATGTCATCTTGCTTAAGGCGTTACTCTGTTTTTAACTTAATACTCTAGATGCATGCTGGATAGCGGTCGATGAGTGGAGTAATAGTAGCAGATGCAGGCAGGAGTCGGTCTACTTGTCTCGGACGTGATGCCTATATACATGATCATACCTAGATATTCTCATAACTATGCTCAATTCTGTCAATTGCTCAACAGTAATTTGTTCACCCACCATAGAATACTTATGCTCTTGAGAGAAGCCACTAGTGAAGCCTATGGCCCCCGGGTCTATCTTCATCATATTAATCTCCTACTACTTAGTTATTTCCTTCGCTATTTACTTTGGCTTTATTTTACTTTGCATCTTTATCATAAAAATACCAAAAATATTATCTTATCATATCTATCAGATCTCACTCTCTTAAGTGGCCTTATAGGGATTGACAACCCCTATTTGCGTTGCTTGCGAGGATTTATTTGTTTTGTGCAGGTACGAGGGACTCGCGCGTAGCCTCCTACTGGATTGATACCTTGGTTCTCAAAAACTGAGGGAAATACTTACGCTACTTTGCTGCATCATCCCTTCCTCTTCGGGGAAAACCAACGCAGTGCTCAAGAGGTAGTAGGTCACGCGGGGAGCCACGCTACATCTGCGCGCCATCGACTACGCCCGGGGGCTTCGTCAACATCAGCACGGCTGGCGGCGTAGGGGGCTCCAACCCCCCCATGCCGCCCGCGACAAACACGAGTGCAAGCGGCACCCCCCATGGTCCCGGCCAAATGCCATATCATCATCCCAGGACACCATCATGGGCGGAGCAACATGGAGCGTGGGGCACCACGGCGAAGTATTCGGGGTGACGGCCCCGGAAGCCTACGTGCCCCGCATGATGGACCAAGGGTACGCACCAGAGGACGACGCCGGCTCATTCGTTGGAGAAGATTGGGGAGAGGGGGCGCTAGGAGTTGAAGCCTTCCAAGAGCCAGCGGAGAACAACAACGATCGCGCCGGCGACGGCAACTACAGGGTACCGCTAACCTCTCAGGAACAGGCTTATGCTAACCATGGGCTGCAGATGAATCAGGTTGCAGCATCGATCGACGACCCCGGCATGGCGGCACCCGTTTCAACAAGGGAGAAACGCTGGGGGCCGCCGGGAGGGAGCCAGGAGCAAGGCCCCTCCCCAAGGCACACGAAACCAGGGGACACCCGGAGGTAGGCCCTCTGCCGGGGTGGCTTCAACAACCCTTCCCCCGGCAGAGGACCCGTGGTCGCCGAGGGAACTGTTGGCGTCCTCTTTCCGTCCTTTGTGTCGTCCTGGTCTCCGGTCAGCTCAAAGGAGGTCAAGACTGGCGCAAGGCGGGGCCCTCGTCTAGCGATATGCAGCAAGGCCGGTACCTGTGAAGAAGGCCCGGTGCCTGTGAAGCTCGCCACCCGTGACACTCTCACGTAATAATGAGTTGGGCTATACACACCCCGGAGTCTCAGGAGCGCCAGCCTCAGGCCCTGGGGCTCCCTCCCACGCCTAGTGGACAACACTTAGCTCCGCGCTGGTGAGAATACTTGAAGACCCGAAGACTAGACTAGGTGTCGGACGCGGCCTTTTGCTTTGGATCTCTCTTTCTGTGGCTTTGCTTTCTGATTCTAGACTTAAGTTGAAGCTGAATTTTTATCGATGTGCATGGGGGTGCATTTTCTCGTTTGAGCCGTTTCTCATCTTCTGGATCTTGTTTGGTTTGGGACTCACGTCCATCGCCTTTCCCTCGCAAAGCTCCTCGCGAGCCAGACCGCGCAAAGCACGCGCTAGCACTACGCCTGGTGCTCACCCCTTGCGGGGCCCCCTCAAACGGGGCGATAAGCTCCGCAGGATTCTCAGGAACTCGTCGCCTCACGACCCAGCCCTAAGTTGGCGCTGACTAAGGTAATCCACGTCGGGAAACTCACCCCCAGCTTCATGAGCTCACGAGGACACATACCCACATCGCATACGAAAGTAAAAACTGCAATTTTCTTACACGAGGGGCTCCCCCTCTCAAAATGCTCTTACAAGTTTTCCAAGGGCCATGCCCGAGTTTTGCGTGCAGAATAAAACAATAGGAGAACATGGGATCAATCAGAGACATCGCTCGCTGCATCGTCAATGGACGCGCCACTCGCATCATCATCATCTCCGTCAGAATCATCGCCACCGTCGACAACGCCCCCATCGCTGTCGTTGACCACGTCACCTTCGTCTGCAACGACCACCACCCCATAATTCTCCGAGTTGAAGGCCCTGACCAGCGCGTCGACATGGTCCTCTACCCAACGTGCCAAGTCGCCCAGGACGGCAATGGGCACAGGAGCAATGGCGGCATCAAAGTCGAAGTTGGGTTCGGTGTTCAGAAGGTGGCTGAAGACACGGGAGAAGGCGCGCTGAAGCAGGCCACGACCCCTCTCCTCCACAAGCTGCCGAGCTCTGGCAGATTAAGCCTCTAGGCGCGTCACCACCTCGATGAAGAAGGTCAGGTGGCTGGCGTAGTCACTTGAGTGAGGGGTCAGGGCGTTCTCGTCACAGATATAGCCCAGGGCGGTGTTGGCCTTGTTCTGAAGGTCTTGAAGCATGGGAGCATGCTCGTGCTCCAGCGTTCGGCGTTGAAGCACCTCCTCTCTGTTCTGCCGAGCGACGGCCTCGGCGTCGTCAATTCGTCTCCAGAGAAAAAGCAGCTTGGCGCGGGCGGAGGCCAAGTCCGCCTGCGCCGCAACCAAGGCCGCGGTAGTGGCCTCCGCACGCCTCTCGGCCTCGTCCAACCTGGGCCTGAGGGTGGCGGCCCTGCCCACACCCTCCTGACCGGCGAGCTCCAGCCTCAAGCCGTACATGCCCTCCAGATCAGCGCGAACCACGGCCACCCGGCGATTGATCTCCTCCTCGACTCTGGCCTCGCGGGCCCCGACGGCATCTTCAGCTTGAGCGACTTGACGCTCCCTCGTCTCCAGTCGCTCGAGCTCGAGGCTGCGCTCCACGGCCTCCAGGGCCAGCGTCTCCTCGCGTCGCCAGACCTCCTCTTCCTCCGCGGGCGTCCCCCTCATCGACGCAAGGGCGGCCCCGCGCGCCTCGACCTGCTGCTCAAGGGACGCGCTCCAGGCCTGGAGCTCCCACGCGCGCTCCTCCGCAGCCTCGCGGCGGCGATCGGCCTCGCGAGCTTCTTCCAAAGCTCGCGAGCGGGCCTCATTGGCAATCTTGAGGGATGCCTTAGCCTTCGCGTTCCTGAGGTCGCGATGATAACGGCCAATGTTGATGGCCACTCGCAGCTTGCGCCGCTCCTCCACCAACCGAAGACCTTCAACCTCAAGACGCGAGTCGACACCAGCAAGCTCTTCACCAAGGCAGTTCATCGCGCCCATCGCCTCCTGGAAGAGCTCATGGCGGACCACGCTACGCCCGTGCTCGAGCTCGAATGCTCGGCCCACCTCATCCTCCACCTCGGGGGCTGTGGGTGGAGCATCAAGTGGCGCGCCACCTCCCGGTCAGGGGCTGGGGGTTGGCGCGGCCCCAGGCGCCAGCTGCCCCTCGCGAGGGGCCCGAACCGAACAAGGCCCGTGATACGTCTCCAACGTATCTATAATTTTTGATTGCTCCATGATATATTATCTACTGTTTTGGACATTATTGGGCTTTATTATCCACTTTTATATTATTTTTGGGACTAACCTATTAACCGGAGGCCCAACCCAGAATTGTTGTTTTTTGCCTATTTTAGGGTTTCGAAGAAAAGGAATATCAAACGGAGTCCAAACGGAATGAAACCTTGGGGAATGTGATTTTCTCACCGAACAAGACCCAAGAGACTTGGACCCTACGTCAAGAAACAAAGGAGGAGGCCATGAGGTAGGGGGCGCGCCTACCACCCCCCCCCCCCCGCCCCCCCCCCCCCCCCCCCAGGCACGCCCTCCACCCTCGTGGGCCCCCTGTTGCTCCACCGATGTACTCCTTCCTCCTATATATACCTACGTACCCCCAAACGATCAGATACGGAGCCAAAACCCTAATTCCATCGCCGCAACTTTCTGTATCCACCATCTTGGGGCCTGTTCTGGAGCTCCGTCGGAGGGGGCATCCATCACGGAGGGCTTCTACATCAACACCATAGCCCCTCCGATGAAGTGTGAGTAGTTTACCTCAGACCTACGGGTCCATAGTTATTAGCTAGATGGCTTCTTCTTTCTTTTTGGATCTCAATACAATGTTCTCCCCCTCTCTTGTGGAGATCTATTCGATGTAATCTTCTTTTTGCAGTGTGTTTGTTGAGACTGATGAATTGTGGGTTTATGATCAAGTCTATCTATGAACAATATTTGAATCTTATCTGAATTCTTTTATGTATGATTGGTTATCTTTGCAAGTCTCTTCGAATTATCAGTTTGGTTTGGCCTACTAGATTGATCTTTCTTGCAATGGGAGAAGTGCTTAGCTTTGGGTTCAATCTTGCGGTGTCCTTTCCCAATGATAGTAGGGGCAGCAAGGCACGTATTGTATTGTTGCCATCGAGGATAACAAGATGGGTTTTTTACCATATTGCATGAATTTATCCCTCTACATCATGTCATCTTGCTTAAGGTGTTACTCTGTTTTTAACTTAATACTCTAGATGCATGCTGGATAGCGGTCGATGAGTGGAGTAATAGTAGTAGATGCAGGCAGGAGTCGGTCTACTTGTCTCGGACGTGATGCCTATATACATGATCATACTGCTACCTCTTGAGCTTGCGTTGGATTTCCCCGAAGAGGAAAGGATGATGCAGTACAGTAGCGTAAGTATTTCTCTCAGTTTTTGAGAACCAAGGTATCAATCTAGTAGGAGGCCATGCTCAAGTCCCTCGTACCTACACAAAACGATAGCTACTCGCAACCAACGCGATTAGGGGTTGTCAATCCCTTTCATATACTTTCTCCTTTTTTGTATTCTCCACATAACCCCCTCATTATATTCTCCATATTGATTAGCATCATTGCCATCAAGGATAACAAGATGGGGTTTATTTCATATAGGCATCACGTCCGAGACAAGTAGACTGAAACGATTCTGCATCTACTACTATTACTCCACTCATCGACCACTATCCAGCATGCATCTAGAGTATTAAGTTAAAAACAGAGTAATGCCTTAAGCAAGATGACATGATGTAGAGGGATAGTTTCATGCAATATGATAAAAAACCATCTTGTTATCCTCGATGGCAACGATACAATACGTGCCTTGCTGCCCCTTCTGTCACTGGGAAAGGACACCGCAAGATCGAACCCAAAGCTAAGCACTTCTCCCATGGCAAGAACAACCAATCTAGTAGGCCAAACCAAACTGATAATTCGAAGAGACTTGCAAAGATAACGAATCATACATAAAAGAATTCAGAGAAGATTCAAATATTATTCATAGATAAACTGGATCATAAACCCACAATTCATCGGTCTCAACAAACACACTGCAAAAAGAAGATTACATCGAATAGATCTCCACAAGAGAGGGGGAGAACATTGTATTGAGATCCAAAAAGAGAGAAGAAGCCATATAGCTACTAGCTATGGACCCGTAGGTCTGAAGTAAACTACTCACACTTCATCGGAGAGGCTTGGATGATGATGTAGAAGCCCTCCATGATCGATGCCCCCTCCGGCGGAGCTCCGGAACAGGCCCCAAGATGGGATCTCGTGGATACAGAAAGTTGCGGCAGTGGAATTAGGTTTTTGGCTCCGTCCCCAATCGTTTGGGGGTACGTGGATATATATAGGAGGAAGAAGTTGTTGGAAATATGCCCTAGAGGCAATAATAAATTAGTTATTATTATATTTCCTTGTTCATGATAATCGTTTATTATCCATGCTAGAATTGTATTGATAGGAAACTCAGATACATGTGTGGATACATAGACAACACCATGTCCCTAGTAAGCCTCTAGTTGACTAGCTCGTTGATCAATAGATGGTTACGGTTTCCTGACCATGGACATTGGATGTCGTTGATAACGGGATCACATCATTAGGAGAATGATGTGATGGACAAGACCCAATCCTAAGCCTAGCACAAGATCATGTAGTTCGTATGCTAAAGCTTTTCTAATGTCAAGTATCATTTCCTTAGACCATGAGATTGTGCAACTCCCGGATACCGTAGGAATGCTTTGGGTGTACCAAACGTCACAACGTAACTGGGTGGCTATAAAGGTACATTACAGGTATCTCCGAAAGTGTCTGTTGGGTTGGCACGAATCGAGACTGGGATTTGTCACTCCGTGTAAACGGAGAGGTATCTCTGGGCCCACTCGGTAGGACATCATCATAATGTGCACAATGTGATCAAGGAGTTGATCACGGGATGATGTGTTACGGAACGAGTAAAAGAGACTTGCCAGTAACGAGATTGAACAAGGTATCGGGATACCAACGATCGAATCTCGGGCAAGTATCGTACCGCTAGACAAAGGGAATTGTATACGGGATTGATTAAGTCCTTGACATCGTGGTTCATCCGATGAGATCATCGTGGAACATGTGGGAGCCAACATGGGTATCCAGATCCCGCTGTTGGTTATTGACCGGAGAACGTCTCGGTCATGTCTGCATGTCTCCCGAACCCGTAGGGTCTACACACTTAAGGTTCGATGACGCTAGGGTTATAAAGGAAGCTTGTATGTGGTTACCGAATGTTGTTCGGAGTCCCGTATGAGATCCCGGACGTCACGAGGAGTTCCGGAATGGTCCGGAGGTAAAGATTTATATATAGGAAGTCCTATTTCGGCCATCGGGACAAGTTTCGGGGTCATCGGTATTGTACAGGGACCACCGGAAGGGTCCCGGGGGCCCACCGGGTGGGGCCACCTATCCCGGAGGGTCCCATGGGCTGAAGTGGGAAGGGATCCAGCCCAAAGTGGGCTGGGGCTCCACTTCCCTTATGGCCCATGCGCCTAGGGTGAAGGGGGAACCCTAAGGAAGAGTCCCAAGGAGGGAAGGCACCTCCTAGGTGCCTTGGGGGGGAGGGAAACCTCCCCTGGCCGCCGCCCCCTAGGAGATTGGATATCCTAGGGCTGGCGCACCCCTCCCTTGGGCTCCCTATATATAGTGAGGGTAGGAGGGCCTCTTGACACACCCCTTATGCCTTTGGTGCAGCCCCTCCCTCTCTCCTAAGTCCTTCTCCTCTCCCGTGGTGCTTGGCGTAGCCCTGCAGGATTGCCACGCTCCTCCATCACCACCACGCCGTTGTGCTGCTGCTGGATGGAGTCTTCCTCAACCTCTCCCTCTCTCCTTGCTGGATCAAGGCATGGGAGACGTCGTCGGGCTGTACGTGTGTTGAACGCGGAGGTGCCGTCCGTTCGGCACTAGGATCTCCGGTGATTTGGATCACGACGAGTACGACTCCATCAACTCCGTTCACTTGAACGCTTCCGCTTAGCGATCTACAAGGGTATGTAGATGCACTCTCCTTCCCCTCGTTGCTAGTCTCTCCATAGATAGATCTTGGTGACACGTAGGAAATTTTTGAATTTCTGCTACGTTCCCCAACAGAAGTACATCGGTGGAGCTCCGAGGAGCCCACGAGGCAGGGACGCGCCCTAGGGGGGGGCGCCCCCTACCCTCGTGACCACATCGTGGCTTTCTTGACGGGGGGGTCCAAGTCTCCCGGGTCTTATCTGATGAGAAAATCACGTTTCCGAAGATTTTATTCCGTTTGGACTCCGTTTGATATTATGTTTCTTCGAAACACTGAAATAGGCAAAAAACAGCAATTCTGGGTTGGGCCTCCGGTTAATAGGTTAGTCCCAAAAATAATATAAAAGTGGAAAATAAAGCCCAATATAGTCCAAAACAGTAGATAATATAGCATGGAGCAATCAAAAATTATAGATACGTTGGAGACGTATCATGTATCATCACGGAAGTGTATTTTTTTGTAGTGATAGTCGGACTATGAGTGTACTCTGATGATGTATGAACTTATTTGAGTATTGTGTGATGTGGCGATTGTAAGCCAACTCTATTTATCCCTTTCTTGTTCATTACATGGGATTGTGTGAAGATGACCCTTCTTGCGACAAAACCACAATGCGGTTATGCCTCTAAGTCGTGCCTCGACACGTGGGAGATATAGCCGCATCGTGGGCGTTACACCACGCACCCTCATCCTTATCCTATTCGGCTCCCTTGGAGGGGGGCGTGTTCCACCCCATGCGGGCTCCCCTCTCTCTCCCCTAAGGCCCATGTAGGCCCAATACTTCCCCGGGGGGTTCCGGTAACCCCTCGGTACTCCGAAATATACCCGAACCTTTCCGAAACCATTCTGGTGTCCGAATATCATCGTCCAATATATCAATCTTTACCTCTCGACCATTTTGAGACTCCTCATCATGTCTGTGATCTTATCCGGGACTCTAAACAAACTTCGGTCACCAAAACACATAACTCATAATACAAATCGTCATTGAACCTTGAGCGTGCAGACCCTACGGGTTCGAGAACTATGTAGACATGACCGAGACACATCTCCGATCAATAACCAATAGCGGAACCTGGATGCTTATATTGGTTCCTACATATTCTATGAAGATCTTTATCGGTCAAACCGTAATAACAACATACATTATTCCCTTTGTCATCGGTATGTTACTTGCCCGAGATTCGACCATCGGTATCCTCATACCTAGTTCAATCTCGTTACCGGCAAGTCTCTTTACTCGTTCCGTAATGCATCATCCCGCAACTAACTCATTAGTCACATTGCTTGCAAGGCTTATAATGATGTGCATTACCGAGAGGGCCCAGAGATACCTCTCTGATACTCGGAGTGACAAATCCTAATCTCGATCTATGCCAACCCAACAAACACCTTCAGAGACACCTGTAGAGCATATTTATAATCACCCAGTTACGTTGTGAAGTTTGATATCACACAAGGTGTTCCTCCGGTATTCGGGAGTTGCATAATCTCATAGTCACAGGAATATGTGTAAGTCATGAAGAAAGCAATAGCAATAAAACTTAACGATCATTATGCTAAGCTAACGGATGTGTCTTGTCCATCACATCATTCTCCTAATGATGTGACCCCGTTCATCAAATGACAACACATGTCTATGGTCAAGAAACTTAACCATCTTTGATTAACGAGCTAGTCAAGTAGAGGCATACTAGGGACACGGTGTTTTGCCTATGTATTCACACATGTATCAAGTTTCCGGTTAATACAATTCTAGCATGAATAATAAACATTTATCATGATATAAGGAAATATAAATAACAACTTTATTATTGCCTCTAGGGCATATTTCCTTCAGTCTCCCACTTGCACTAGAGTCAATAATCTAGATTACATAGTAATGATTCTAACACCCATGGAGTCTTTGTGTTGATCATGCTTTGCTCGTGGAAGAGGCTTAGTCAACGGGTCTGCAACATTCAGATCCGTATGTATTTTGCAAATCTCTATGTCTCCCTCCTTGACTTGATCGCGGATGGAATTGAAGCGTCTCTTGATGTGTTTGGTTCTCTTGTGAAATCTGGATTCCTTCGCTAAGGCAATTGCTCCAGTATTGTCACAAAAAAATTCATTGGACCCGATGCACTAGGTATTACACCTAGATCGGATATGAACCCATTCATCCAGACTCCTTCATTTGCTACTTCCGAAGCAGCTATGTACTCCGCTTCACACGTAGATCCCGCCACAACTCTCTGCTTGGAACTGCACCAACTTACAGCTCCACCATTCAATATAAATATGTATCAGGTTTGCGACTTTGAGTCATCCGGATCAGTGTCAAAGCTTGCATCGACGTAACCATTTACGACAAGTTGTTTGTCACCTCCATAAACGAGAAACATATCCTTAGTCCTTTTCAGGTATTTCAGGATGTTCTTGACCGTTGTCCAGTGATCCACTCCCAGATTACTTTGGTACCTCTCTGCTAAACTTATAGCAAGACACACATCAGGCCTGATACACAGCATTGCATACATGATAGAACCTATGGCTGAAGCATAGAAAATGACTTTCATTTTCTCTCTATCTTCTGCAGTGGTCGGGCATTAAGTCTGACTCAACTTCACACCTTCTAACACATGCAAGAACCCTTTCTTTGACTGGTCCATTTTGAACTTCTTCAAAACTTTATTAAGGTATGTGCTTTGTGAAAGTCCAATTAAGCGTCTTGATCTATCTCTATAGATCTTGATGCCCAATATATAAGCAGCACCGAGGTCTTTCATTGAAAAATTCTTATTCAAGTATCCTTTTATGCTATCCAGAAATTATATATTATTTTCAATCAATAATACGTCATCCACATTATTAGAAATACTATAGAGCTCCCACTCACTTTTTTGTAAATAAAGGCTTCTCCAAAAGTCTGTATGAAACCATATGTTTGTAAAAACAGCTCTACCATCGTACACATATACACAAAATATGAATCATATGCCATCTGAAATCTATGAACTGCTAGACCAAATCTACAAGAATAAAGTTGGGGAAATTACCTCTGGGTAAGTCGTCAAACACCTTAAGGTTGCACGACTGAAGGGATGGCATGGTCGGATGACGGAAAGCAAATGCAGGGATGCGGTGAAGCATAGAAGGTTCGGAAACGGCTCAACGGAGATGACCGGGGTCAAATTGCGGTGGTCCAGGTGGTGAAGGTGCCACCGAATGACTGTGGTGTAGGTATGTTGATATGGCCATGAGTACTGCTAATGTTTTCAGTGATCATATGCCTTTCCACAAGTCAAAGATGTAGAGGCTCGCGGCCAGATGATGCAAGAAATAAAGGTAAAAAAACATGACATGGAAACCAACTTAGGATGCTATTCTGTTTTCTTTCTAGAAGGAAAAATCTATTCGGTCCATGCAACTTTGAGTTATGACTATTTACTTGGAGATATGGAAGGAGTTAAAGAAAGGAGTAAGGGAGGATTCATGTTTTTATTCCTACCATGCAAGAAATATCAGGCAACCTCAAAGACATGCAACGTGTGGAGCGGTCAATGTTTAAGGCTGGTCACAATGGGGAGGAACTTAGGAGTAACATCACACACTCCAATACAACTTTGCTTATGTGTCACATATTTAATGAAGAGAGAGGTGCTTGTGGTAACTAGCTAAGTTACCGGAACATCACACACTCCAAGAAACAATGAGTCTATAACCTAATAAATACATTGTTCCATGACACTACATAGATGTTCCTACCCACTGTGGAGATAGTAACATAGTCTAGGGAAATGTGTAAGTTACTAGACTATGTTCTTGCCCATTGTGACCAGCCTAAAGGAAGTTGGTGGGGTCCACCAGAACAAATCAAGGAAATAATGCCGCATCAAAATAGAGTCCAGTTTTGCTTAAAATTAATTACACGTTGTAAAAGATTGCATGCTAAAAATAAAGCATGTAACCGTGTAGGACTAGAGATAGGATTAGGAATTAGTGTCGTAACCTCGTGGGTCAAGCTAGGAGGGTCCGTTGCTGCTATATAAAATCAAGTCCGAGCGTTATGAAAGGGAAGTTATATTTTTATATGAAATAGAGACGATGTGTTTTTCAGAGTAGACACCCGTATCAAGTTTTGGAGAAATCTTTAAAAAACCTCTGTGTTGCGATTTCTTTGTAGAAATTGTTTTTGCATGTGAGTACCGTCGTTGAGATTGGTTTTCTCATGCTGAGCTGCAAGGTTCAAATCCTCTATTTCGTGTATATCGCGTGCGCGGGCGAGAGGTTGCTGCTATTGATGGTGGAGTGTCGTGAAAGATCGAACCGCAATAACAGATCGAATCTCGCCACGACTTCCGGTCCTTATCATATGTGGGTGACGGTCGAAGGAAGAATGCATCCCGAAATATCCGTGATGCCAAGATTTAAGGATGGGGCGTACTATATCGCCTCACCCAACTGTCAAATATGGAGGCTCACAGACTGATTTGGAGCGTCTTCAAAAACTATGTGGTCGAGCGGATGACAATTCTACTAGACCTGTTTTCTTTTAGCCAAAACCGTTATATTATACTGATGGTTATTGTGATGATTGGATCGATACGATGCATCTGCTGAAGAGTTTTTTTTTCTTTTTTTGAAAGGTGCTGGAGAGTTGTTCTAACATAATACACTTGTCAACCAAATTCATTTGCTTTAGTTTTAGTTATGTAGGCTTGTTTGACAAGGAACACACTTTGAATTGTAGACACCATCTAAATGGGGCCGGCGGATTAGTCAAAGGAAAACGAGACAATCCCAACACCAAAGTCTACTTCCCCCCGTTCCGTTCCGTTCCGTTTCTCAGGTTCTCTTTCCACACACCATCGACACGAATCGACCCTGAGTCCCGAATCGAATCTCACTGAGTCCCGAGTCGAACCGAATCCCTCTCATCCCCGTTGATCGCCCACGCCCAACATTCGGGGAGGAGGAATAGCGGAGGAGGAGGAGGCCAAGGACCGCCGCCGCCGCCGCCGCCATGGCCGCGCTGCCGGTGATGAAGCTGGGGACGCTGCTGCTGCGGACGCTGTCCAAGCCTATCGCCAACCGCCTCAAGAGCCAGGCCGCCGTCCACCCCAAGTTTCGTGACTTCATCATCAGCATCGCCCAGGTTAGATTCTCTCCGCCCTCCCGCATCTCCTTTCCAGGGCAAGGACGCCGCAGAACGAAGCTGTTGGGAAGCAAATGATCTGCTCCTAGTTGGCCCATGGGGAGATCTGATGGGTCTTTTCAGATTTGAAGTTTGGAAACTGATAAATTAGCACTTTGTAGTGTTTCTGCGGCCTACTCAGGATGACAATGTGCCTTATGTGACTTGGGAAAGCACACTTGTGTAAGGTGGTTTAAGAAAGAACTTTCGCGTTGTACATCTATCAATCAGGCTTACTTGATTAGTTTATTGGAATTTAATTAGGAGTTAATTAGTGTTTTATTTACCAGCAAACCAAGATATTATTTATGATAGGTTTGATGTCTGTAAGAGCAACTCTAGCAGATGCCCCATATCCACAGCCTCCAATGCTACATAAACTACTGGAGGTTGTGGAGACTGTGCGCGAACACAGAGCACAGAGCCTCCATAACATTTCCCCTCTTTATTTCTTTTTTTTTCGCCTGCATCAACTCAATAATACTTCTAATCGGAGGGATTCAAACACTAAAAATTTATTAAATTCGAACGGCATTGAAATACAAATTTCTTACGGGAAATGCCGATAAAGCGACATTTGCATATATAAATAAGTAGCAGGTGGGTTGGGGGGGGGGGATTCATCGCTTTTTACATATATGTAGCAACTATACCTAGGGGGGAATGTCAATAAGTGGCATTTCCATAGAAACATAGACTAGATTAGTAGTGCATGACGGGCCAAGGACTAGGTGCGGTGGGTGCGGGACTTGTAGGGGACAAGAGCGGCCTCATAGACATTGCCACGATCCCTGGTAGCATGGTAGCGCAGAATCGGGCTAGAACGCATGCATCCCATGTCGTCCAGGTGCGATTGTTATGGTCGGGCGCGGCTTGGCCAGCGGAGGGATGATCCTAGAAGGCATGCTCCATCTCCACGGTCATTGCTCGTGCTGCCGCCACCACATTGTAGTCGGCGAAGATGGTGCGCTCCCTCTCTGCCACCAATGCCCGTCCTACCACGGTCTCCTCGAAGACTACTCTGGCACGGGCGGCGTGGCGGGCATCCCAAGCCTCCCAAGCAGTGAGGGAGCGTGCGAAATCGGCCGTGGCCAGGCATCGGCGTGGTGTCAGGAGGCTTTTGACGCTGCCGTGTTGCGGGACTCGTCGAGGACAGACTGGAGGAGGGGATCCTCTACTTTGGATTGTCCTTGGAGTCGGCGTCCTCCAGCGCGTACCAGTGATCCCACTACTACTCCTTGATGCCGTCGGTCTCCTGCGTGACCTTCTCGCCCAACTGCCTTGCTTCTTCCGCCGTGAGCTCGACCCAGTCTGACCTTGGTGAAGTAACACGGTATCCTCCAAGACTATGCCGGGACGGGCGGCGTCTTGGAATTAGGCGGCATGGCGGGCATCCCAAGCCTCCCTAGCAGTGAGGGAGCGGTGGGAAATCAGACGTGGCCGGTCGTCAAGCAGCCTTTGATGCAGTCATGTTGCGGGGCTCGTTAACGACGGACTGGAGGAGGGGATCCTCGACCTCGAGTCGTCCTCGGAGTCGGCGTGTTCCAGCGTGTACCAACAGTCCCATTACTCCTCCTTGATGCAGTCGACCTCCTTGATCATTGCCTTGCCTCATGCGCTGTGGGCTCGACCCAGTCTGTTCTTGGGTGATGTGACATGGTGAGAACAAGAAGTGGAGTAGTCAGAGAAGGAAGGGGAGAATGTGGAGAGGGGAGTGAATAAGGAGAGGAGGTGCCGGCCTCTTAATAGCTGCAGGGCCTGGCGGGAATGGGTGGGGGCAGGTGGACACGTGGTGTCAGGCCATTAAATGGCTCATTTCCTGGTGATGTAAGTGGCCGGGGGATTGTACAGAGAAAAGAGAATGAGGCCGCGGGCGGATGACGAGAGAGGTGAAACTTCCCGCGCGGGCGGTTAGGTTTGGATCGCGCTCCAAAACATCCCCCTCCACATATGGAGGATATGATCTTTTTGCCAATCCAGATCCATAGGGCGACTCTGATAGAGTGGTTTTGTCTGGTATTTTCGTCATAGAAGCGGTTATTTTGCCGATCAGCTCCTTTTGGCGATTCTGCTAGAGTTGCTCTAAGGTCAGGTATTGTTTGAATCATTAGAAATATAAGTGTGAACCTCAGTGGCAGATTTTCTTCCTCGGGGTTATGTGTTTTGGTAGCTGTGAACAACTAGCTATTCCTAGTTACTAGAACAAATGATCTGGAGCTAATTATACTCTAGGTTCTCATATCTATTACTGTGTGGTTGCCTGATGGGCAGGACCGTTTCTTCTCTTTTTGTTGTCAAAACAAAGTGAACTGACAATCCCTGTAACACATATTGCAGACAAACCATCGTATCACTACAAGGATACAAAGACGCATTTACGGGCATGCTACTAATGTGGCTATCAGACCTTTAGATGAGGAGAAGGCAGTACAAGCTGCTACAGATCTCATTGGAGAAGGCTTCATCTTTTCGGTATTTTCTCAACCATTGATTAACTTTATGTACCTTGCTGTAATACAAGCAATTGAAATTTGACCAAACAATAATAGCCTTATGGTATGTTTTTTATTGTAGGTTGCTGTCGCCGCTTTAATTTTCGAGGTGCAAAGAAGTGCTAGGTCAGAGGCTAGAAAGGAGGAAGCTCGTAAACAGGAACTTGAGGTTGCACTGTAATATTATTTCACTCTATTATATTATTTCTCTATATTGTCTTACTTTGAGATCTTTGCTTAGTTCTCTGGAATGAGGTAAATGGACTATGCTAACATGTCCATGCATGCCACATTCGCTATTCAATCCTATAACGGTTCTTGAGAAACACTGCACACCAGAAAATGGTATCTATAAGACCCTATTGTGTAGCCATCGGACAGACTCAGTGCTAGTAGCTCCCACACCAGGTGGGGTCTGGGGAAAGGATTATACGAGGCAAGCCATAGAAATAAAAGAAGTTATACTTAAATTCTTAAGATAAAGCTCTTTCCATTGCACATTTTGTGTTAAGAAAGTTTATTAAATGCACAATTTGATACATTCAGAGATATTAGGAATTTAGGGTGTCTCTAGTGTCTTAAGAACACAGGATTTTAATGGGGATATTTTTGAACTAAATCTCAAGCAACCCCCCTCATCCAAACATCCTGATTTAGTGACTACCAGGAACTGATCATATGATCATTCCTATAATTTATTATATCAGGTGATAGTTCGTACATGCTATATATCACTATCAGGTCAAAATTCATACATGGAATGGACATGCGGATAATAATTTAATATGCTACTAGAAGATCTTATTCAACCATCTGGCCACCATCTTGAGTGCCTCTCTTCTGAAAACAAGTGGAGGCATGTAAATACCTGGGAGGCTAGGAATTAACCCGATAAGCATACTAAGGTACTAATGGCGACGACCACAGGCTTTTGTTTCCATTTCCAACTGCATTGGTCATAGTTATAGAGAATGGTTAGGGCCTACAATTAATCTTGCAAATCATATTACCTTTATATGGTTGACAAATATATTTTTAATGGGTAGAATATACAAGTTGAAGCATGATGGGGTTGATAAGATAAGTGCAACTATCACATGTTATAGATTTTGCAACTAGTTGTTTAATTGGTATTTGCTAAAATATGGGGGATAGGAAATTAAATTGCTGAAGCTGCGCAAAACCTGGGCAAATTCAGAATTATGCTGATTAAGAATGAGATTTTTGTAATTTTTATTTGTTTTGTATATTCTTTTAAATCTGATACAGTCAAATAGAATGTATGTATATTGAAATAATAATACCTCCGTCTCAAAATATAAAACGTTTTTGTAGGCTAGTAGTTAGCCTACAAAAACGTCTTATATTTTGAGACGGAGGTAGTAACATTTTGGGTAATCGACAGTACATTAGTTTATTAAATTGATCCCTTGTGGCAAGTTAGTTGTGCACACAGGTTTCAATCAGAACACATGTCTTCAATTGCTTTCCTTCCCAGTTTATAATGTTTTTCACTCAACATAATTGTATACATAAGCTTCGATCAGACCATTTAGCTTAATGTTTTTCACTGATCAACAGGAACTGAGACAAAAGGAAGAGATTCTAGCTAAAGATTTAGAAGATCTCAAGGTGAAGCTGGCTGAACTTGAGCGCCTCGCCAAAGGCCGGGGCCTTTCTGGAATATTGAACTTCAAAGGTGTCAATGCAGCAGATAGCAGCAAGGAAGCAACACCTGCTTGATTTATCGATTCAACTTTCGTCAGGAGAAAGGGGAATGTTGTGTTGTGGAGTTTATGCACAAAGCACCTCGAAATTAGCTAATTGGTTTCTTCTGTCGCAGTTCTTTGATACTGTAGCCATGCCCATTCTTTGGGTGAATGGATCAAATTTTATGGTGGTTGATCCATTAGACATCCTGATGAAATAATTGTGTGATTGTGTGAGGAAAAAGCCCTGTTACTTCTGGGTAAGTGACCACCGAACAAGATATAAAGATGAATGTATTCTTACTTTGGGCCTTTTTTGGCTCGCTAACACATAAGTGAGAAGTGCGATTGTGCTGTGGGCTCCCAACAGATTATTATCCAAAATTTCTCCTCAACCATGTAGTATGTCGGTGATCCATTGTGAGAGACTGATAGCAAAGTCAGAATGAAACGGTTTGTTTCACCTGATTCTATTTTTTGTTATTGAACACATATGCGAGCTGTGTATTTGTAAACGATTAATCATAATGTTGTGCTGTATAATTGAAGATGGCCTCTCCATTTTTCTGAAGAAGACATGTACAACTGATGTCATGTTCTTTTCTGATGATGCATTCTGGAAGGATTGCTGTTCAGGTACAAGATGTACACATCAGTGCTTTCTTATTTTCTTAGTTTAGTGGATCACACATGTCTCATCTTGCAGTGTTTCCTTGAATAAAAGTGCATTTTTGTATTGCATAGAAACTGAAGACACGTGGTGCATGAGTTACTCCATGCATGCGTCACGTGACATAATTGCCTGGTCTGAGAAATGAAACTACTACGTGTACTGATTATATGTGTACGATGTATCAGTAGAAGTTTCCATGGGCCTATCTATTTGTTCGGTGAAATCTTCCTGTGAGCAACCTACAAAACCGTAAACCCTACTTCCACCTTACCATCTTTGGGAGCGCATATATACGCGTACAATCGTACACACGCATCTCTCTCCTCTCTGCACTGTAGACAGCGCCGGGCGACATGACCGGCGGCGTGAACGGCAACGGCGGAGGAGGAGGCGGCAACGGCGGGGCGTGCGCGGTGTGCAAGCACCAGCGGCGCAAGTGCGAGCCCAACTGCGAGCTGGCCACCTACTTCCCGGCCAACAGGATGAACGACTTCCGCGCGCTGCACCTCGTCTTCGGGGTGGCCAACCTCACCAAGCTCATCAAGGCCAACGCCACCGAGGCGGCGCGGCGGCGCGCCGCCGAGACGCTGACGTGGGAGGCGCGGTGGCGCGAGCGCGACCCCTCCGAGGGGTGCTACCGCGAGGTCTCCTGCCTCCGCCGCGAGAACGCTGTGCTGCGCGCCGAGAACGCCGCGCTCAGGCGCCGGGCCGACCAGTGCGCGTGCTGCGCCACCACGTTGCAGCAGCAGCAGCAGCAGCAGATACTGCTCGTCTCGGCTTACAACAACGGCGCCCGGCCCCCCGGCGGCGTGCTGCACGGCGCCAGCGCCGGGGTCGTGCCCGGCGGCTTCTACAGCGGCAATGCCGGCGCCGTCCGTGCCGCCAATGGCAACGGGGCGATGCCCGCGCGGCCTCACGTGTCAGCTCCGGCGCCGCAGACGACGATGGCCGGGTACGCGCAGGGGGATCGCCACCACGCCGCGTCCGGCGGAGCGAACGGCACCGGCGCAGCTGGTCAGGCGGAGCCCAGGGAGAAGAGCAGCGCGAGGTAAGTTGAGGACGCTTCTCATTAATTCTTCCGTTGAGGTGGAGGTTTGCATTGCATGGTGGATATATATGGGGTTCTTCTACGCGTCGTGTTTTGTAAATGCAGGTGTGACGCTCAGCGCACAGCTAGCTAGCAGTGGGCAGTGAGAGAAGATGAAGGCCCCAAACCCTAGGGTGACTACAGAAATTCAACTGTTTCCTATGAAATTCATGTCCTAAGTAGGAACAAGCCCTAAGTATTGGTTTTGGAATAAAAAGTAGGTTTACTTCATCTTTTTTTTGTGTGTGTGTGTTTCTCTTCTGCTTGAGCAGGATATCTAAAGTTCAAAGTGTAAAAACTCAGCTTTGTATAACTGGTGATTCATTTAATTAGAAGCCAGAAGATGATACATGCATTTTAGAGATTATTTCAAGCTATGCTTGTTGATTTAAGCAGCTGGTCATCCTGCTGCAAATCTAGAACCTCAGTTGCATTCAGTATTACCCATTCAGGAAAAGCACATGAACTGGAGTAGTACGCCTCACAAGTCACAAATATAGGGATTAAAAACACAGGAACAGTTAGAGTAGCTTGGAGGGACAGAAGGAGAAGCATTGCTTTGATGTATTGCTACTCGATGAAATCACTAAGATCATCTAAACTCGTGAGTACAGGCCCTGGTGGAACTCATAAAGATTTCTCGCTAAGTGTGACCGAGGGAAAACTAATGACTACACAAATTCTATGTTGCCACAAACTGGAGATGACTCACAATAGAAAAGCGCTCAGACCGGTTGGATCAAACTCAGAGTGCATGACAAGGGTCATGGTTCATTCAAATCAACAATGACACAAATAAATGTGTCCGGTATTTTCTCAAGTAGTATCAAATATCAGCATGCGGATGGAGATGCATGTTATATTCGATATTTCTAATAGGAACAGAATATTAGGATTCCTTGTGCTACAACCTCAAAAAGAAACTGAAAATTCTACGCTGAAGCCATATAACTCAGATGTTCACCAAAACCAAGCGGGATACTGCGGGAACAGCCATACGGATTTAACGAGTCTCATCGGGTACTGCTGCTTCACCCTCTCTTACCAAACCAGCATCACCATTGCTAATCAAGAGGAACCAAGATAAATATATCAGTCAATTCGTATGAGCATGACATTATAACCAGCAAGATTGCAACAAAACATCACAATAGGTTTAAGATAGGAGACCTCACCTTGACTGACCAGAGCCCTGCAGTGAGGGTGAGTCAACTTGCATTGTTACAGGGCCATCATTTACCAATGAAACCTGCAAAAGTTCCCAATTGACATGCATTCTGGAAAATGTAATGTAAGACAAGTCAGTTATAGCATCTGTTACTGGGGGGCACCTTCATCATTGCTCCAAAAATGCCATCTGCCAAGAAGAGATGAAGTACGGACAATTGTTAGGAATAGGTTCAATGCGACATTGACGTCTAGCAGGGATCCTTCAAATGTACAGGAACAGATAGCAAAAAACAGAAATAGCAGCTCAATACTGTATTATGTGAAAATCATATAATTCATAAACTGACATACTCATGGCAAGGCATCAGGGGAGTACAAATCTGAACAAGCAGAATTGAGTTTTTGCTTTATAATGAAACAATCGGACAGTCCGTGCAGGAACAATGAGAAATATGAGAAAGCATCCATACATCGGTTACCATGAGAAAACCTCAATACGAATACAGGTGAACTTATGTAAAGAAGATCGATTTGATAATGAAGCACCCAAGATGGCCAACTTCAATAATGTATTATGCAATATTAGAAGCATCAACATATTACCTTTAACTGAATCAGTTTTGTACGACTTTTGAAACTTCTCAACCAAAGAAGCGTAGAAAGGTTTTGCTTTCGCAGGTGGCATAGCCACATGGAAATCTGGCTTGTTACCCTTCAGGATTCCATATAAGGTAAATTGACTCACTGAATAGGATAACATCTTAGAAAAAGAATAATTGACAACATCAATTGTTAAAGGTTACGCCATTACAGAATCGGAAGTAGAGATGGCAAGTTGCATTGTATTACCTAACAGGACTTCAAAGTTCCGCTGCATAACCTGAAGAAAGTGAGACGTAAAATAAAGTTCAGGAGGTAATCAACATGCTGAATGCTCTCCTATGCATAATTGCTTATAGATGACTCTGAGGCTTACGCTCTGATCCCATGCTTTTCCAGTCTTCTCATTAGTAAACAGCCTCATATTCAGGACCTTCCGACAGCTACGGAAATAGAGTGTTAGCATAAATCGGACACCATCACAGTGAGATATATTTACTGGACATTTCAGTATAAACAAATTTTCTGTTGTCAGAAAATTAACGGTGACAAGTGAGTCATTGGTGCATGAATTGCACATAAGTTAAGCAAAACTTTCCAAATTACAGAGTGTCACAACAGAATCCTTCAAGCACCAGAATACAGCACCACGTCTAGTTACTAGCACTATTTATTGATACGCTAACGATTGTCGTCTTAATCACTCAATCCACCAAAAGGAGTGATCAATTACACATCATTCACCCAGATTCCGGTGGAAAACCTCCCTGCGAGAGGGGGCGGGTGCCGAGGATTAGGAGGGAGAGAGGTCAGAGGTGGGTTCATTACATATACTCGGCGTCGGAGCTGGTGTCAGCCTCATGAACGCCGACGAGGACGAGGAGGCCCGGGCCGATCGCCGACACCACTTGCCCTTCCACCTGCGACCCCCGCAAAGACCAATCAGCGCCCATCTCTCCCAATGATTCCGTGCAGGATACAGCGGATGTGGCGAACTGAAGGGGAAGCGATCACCTCGACGCTGGCCGAGAGGACGCGCTGCACCACGGCCCTCATCTCCTTCCTTCTGGCCTCCGCCGCGGCGAGGCTCCGAGCTTCCTGCGAGTGGGCGGGTCGCCGGAGACGGCAGTCGGCGACTGGTGGGCGGGTGGGCGGAGTGAGCAGCGGAAGCAGCGGAGGCCTCAGCGAGGGTCGACGGGCCGGTAAAAATGCCCATGATTTATTGGGTCTAACAGGCCGGACTTTGTCAGGAGGACTGGGCTTTGCCAGGATTTGCACTCTTGACATTTTTTTCCTGTTAGAGCTTGACTTTTTTTGCCACTTATTAGAGCTTGACTTAAAATATATTGAATTGTATTGTTTACTTTTTCGAAAAGAGGCGCTTTATTACTTAAAAGATTTAAGCATTACACCCGGGCTCTGCATAACTAAGATGCACACAGCCAAATAAGACCCTCTCACACAAAATAAAAATAAAAAGGCGAATTATAACAAAACATGTAGAGTCCATATAACGCCTAAAAACGGAGGGGGACCAATCCTTAGATCATGCTGCCACCCATGTTGTATTGTTTACTAGTGTTTTGACAACATGTAAAAGACACAGTATCATCACCAAATTTATCTCACTGCCATGAAATTTACATGGGAAATAGCACTAATTCCATTAACATACATGAGTCTGGGTATATATACGTACAGATGGTTTGGTAATCTTACATCTTTACACCTGATTTGTCCAAGAAATCCATCTTACAACATGCTCACTCACCTAGCTACGAGTGCAGAGGCGCACAGCACACTGCTGTCGTCACATTCTACAACCACCTCTAAATTCCTTATTCTTCACCCATATGAACAACAAGCACAGAGAAAATCTTTACCAATTGCTGATCTTCCATCTATTGATTTATGAAGTCCGAGTAGTATTTTCTGCTTCCACGGCAACATCCTGCACATTGCCATCTTCCGTTGCCGGATGGACATCCATCGGCTTACCCTCGATTGTAACAGGCCCTTCATTCACCACCACCTCACGTCCATAAGCATCGGCCTGCCCCGGGACATCCGACGTTTTGTCGTCCTGTCTCTTCATGGAGATCTTCCTGCTCAGTGTGCTTGTCAGTGATCTACCCGGCTCCCCTGCATTCTTCTCCACCACCTTCGCCATGTCTTCCGTCAAGCTTCCCGCGTCTCCTCCTTTGCTTGCATTGTCGCTGACGACAATCTTTATCGATGTCCGCTTCTCGCCAAGCTCCTTCAGGTTGGGACGTGGGGTTCGGGGGAGCCTTGGATCAAGATCCGGCGAACCTTGACGCGGGGTCCGTGGGAGGTTCGGATCAAGCTCTGGTGCACTCTGAGGACCAGGACTTGTGGGGATGATAGGATCAAGATCGCGAGACTTCTTCGAGTTCCTCCGGAAAAATGAGCCCATATTGAACATACCGCCATGACCACTCTTTGGGGTAGGAGCAGGAGGGGCTTCCTTTGATATGTCAACCTCTTGGAGGATCTCCGTGTCTGGATTGCGCGCCCGCCCTTTCCGGGATTCCCATGTCTGGGGAACACCAGTTCCAGGGCGATGTACATATACACCTCCAGGTTGTTCTTGTCCATCAAAGTCAATGTGCTCAACTTCATCCATTATGACTTTCCTTTCTTCAAGCAGCTTAGCAGCATCCGACTTGCTATCAGCAGAGGTGGGCAGTGGCAGTTTCACATCAGTTTTCGCCGGTGATTCTTCCAAACTCGTTGTTGCCTCCGTCTCCTTCAAAAACATTTGGGATAGAGTTATTCTACAATAATCTAGTGTTACCATTCATTGAGGTGCTACCTTGCTACCATCGTCAGATGACCACCAAAAAGGTCTTAAAAACTATAGCCTAAAAGTTAAGAATGTTATCACCAACCTCTGATACATCTTCAATCGTTATAGCCAGGTGGATCCTTCCTTTCTTGACATTCTTCAGCGATATCCATTTGTCATGTCTTTGTCCACCTCTCAGTTCATTTACGTCTACCGTACATTCTCTGTAAACAAATTGGAATTCATCATGTATTTATTTTTCTTTCAGTAAAGGACCAAATACATCTGTTCAGTAAGAAACAGCAAACAAGGGCCAATTTTCAAGCCGAGATAAAACAAATGCCAGAAGTCATCTTTTAGGGACCACAGCAGAATCACAACACTGCTCATCGCAAATATTTTTTTCGAGAAAACGCAAGAAGCTTTGCATATCGATGCATTGTTAGAAGAAAAGGTTATGTACATGTTCATTGCAAATATAGTTCTACAGAAAATTAAGGATCAAGTGTCCAAAGATTGGCATTTACAGATTTGCTAATTGCTCCATGTCTCAAATACAAGACAATACATATGTTATCCTATGGATCTCCTGGTTAGAGTTTCATATAGCAAGATGAGTTCAGAAAAAAGAACATACCCAAGCGAGTCATCAAACATGTGGTCCTTATCACGAACTTCCATAACAAGTTCATTTGATGCTTCCCACGACGTGATGGGTATCTTGAATTCCTCAAACCACTTAGGAGATAATGTTTTCCTCTGTATTTGAGTTTGGAATTTAAAAGGACCAATACGACCTCTGACATAAGGGTCCGACAGCCCTATAAAATAGAACATGAAATGTTTGAAACAAATGATGAGTAATGCAAACATTTCGACAAAGGCAGCCACAGCCGCAGGTGATTCTCACCGTTTATATCAGCTGGTTTCATGTCAAGCCCTTCCAAAATCTCAAGTTTCACATATGCAACAGGAGGTCTCTCCTCAATGTTGAACCAGTTATTTTCTGCAGAATATTAGATATTAACGGAAAGCAAGTAGATAACACAGCAGAAAAGGGTTAGAAGATTTATCATCACAAAAAGTATTAGAATGAGAAGTATCATTCTTCCAAAAATTAGGACAAAGTACAGATGTTATTTAACTTTAAGCACAATCACATTAGTTTTACTTGTGCCAGCACACTCAACTAAATAAAACGAGTGAAAAAATGTTGGTTCATATTGACCCTACACCATAGGGCGGGCCTGGCGCAGTGGTAGTCTCTCCACTTGTGGTCTGGAGGTCCTGGGTTAGAACCAGCCTCCTTGCAGAAACTCCCATCCCCAGACCCCACCTTGTGTGGGAGCTTTCAGCACTGGGTTCGCCCTTTATTGACTCTACACCCTATCTGAACTGCTTGATACTACTAGTATTTAGTGAAGTAATATTTCTGAAACTGTAATATTTAGACCAGCAGGAAGAAAGGACAATTTCTGAAACACAAGCATGAAACGGAAGGTTACTTCTTACCAGAAGGAGTAGATGAGAACTTTTCCATGTTGATGACAAGCATATTGGGCTGGAAAAGGAAAAGATGCATCAGCAGTTAAAATATCATAATTAAAAGTAAGATCGGTATTTCTGAATGGGGCAGAGTGATCTAACCTCAACTAATGTCTGCCCAAATGCAGTATCCATCAACTTATCCTGGACAAAGAAATACGGGAGACCAAGTGATCACTAAGAAACATATTCAACAATGTTACCAAAAGTTCTAGAAAAAGGAAAAGTATGACATGTGGGCGGTTACCAGCCATCCTGAAATTCCAGGAAACTCAGTGACATCAAGTCCGTGACCAACGAGTGGTTTTACCGTCATTTGAAAATAAGGAGGCTCCACAAAGCATAGTCTTAAGCGGCCAAGAAATGGCCAACTCCGAACAAACTTCACACCAAGTAAAACCTGCAGTGAACATATTTTTGTCCTGAGAACAAGGAAAGGACAAGGGGAACAAACTGACTGGTGTCTCTAATGAATGATAATTTACTGCAATTCCGATTGAAACCTTTTCTTCTCTTCTGTTTACTCCAGAAGGATTTTGCATATCTTTTACAACTACATCAGTACACTTTTAACAGTTGAGGATCTCTTCTTGTTTTCCCTTTTTTTAAGAAGATACATGTAGGCCACTGCTGGTTCCAAAGTTGTCGTTGGCTTCGTTAGGATTATATCAGTACTAGCAATCTACCTACAGATGCAAGAATAATATTTGTTTCCATTCACTCTACAGGGCAGCCACTGAGCAAACTAGCCTCCACCATGGTGAGAAATGGCCATTCCATTCCTCCACTGAGCAAAGTAAATCTATGTGTAGTGTCTATTTGGAGTAAGGATAAACAGGCAGCCTTAACCAATTTTGAGCAAGAGGTATAATAAAAAAATGTGTTATTTTTAAGGAGCAAAAGAACTCTGCTATACATGTGTATTTGCTTGTCTTGTACATTTTCTCCATATAATATCCGGAGAACCAAGTTGCCAATCGCTTGATTAGTGATAGAATGATGGTGCTAACTAGGAGACTTGCCTTTCCTTCGACATGCATCCTAGTCAAATGCATGTTTGCGGTCATTCCAAGTCCCACACTCTTATGCAGCTGCATGGCAAGCACAACACTCATATCTTCAGCAGATAGGAAGTTCATCCCTAGCTCCAAAACCTGGGTCAATCAATTGGATGGCATACAGAAACATTACAAATGTACATCCCACGGAAGGGAAAGGGAAGAATCAGATCAAAAGAAAGTAATGCCCACCAAATGATCATCATCTGATGTCTCAGGCAGAACTCTCATCGAGGTAAATATTGGTGAATCCCTACCCATGTAAAGCTCCTGGACACTTGCTTTACTCTGCACAAAAACTACACGAATTGAGGCATACTCACTTAAGGTGACTTCAAAAAACAAGGTTGAACTAGCATTTTTAAGTTAAAAGTCATGCAATAGAACATCATCATGAATGTAAGACATTAGTGGAAATGAAGTAGATAAAATAGCAGGAAGATATAAAACATACAACTGTCCAAGGTTTGAATTTATCCAAGAACCACGGTATGATGGGCCGTAAAAGTTGTGAAACAATCTTCTCCATACAGATAGGCCACATCTTTTTCACTGCATGATTTAACCAACGTACTGATTCTCCATCAGAAAGCAGCTGATAGAGAAAACAAAATGAGTTTAGTGTGACCACAGATCACAACAAAGTTAAAAGCAAGAATGGGTACACTAGCCTAGTCAACCAAGTTCATCCTTGTAATAACTGACACAAACATTGATTTTGGATTGCAGAAAAGGTGCATACTCTTTGTTGGTAGGCAGATTTCATTTCCGCATGTTGTATTCGCTTCCGTAGTCTCATTGCGCAGCGGGCATTTACCTACAATAAAAACAAGCATAGTTTAAATTTTAGTTCTGGAACCAAACAGCCATGATAAATTTATACGTATTTAGTTCAGATTTTCTGGTATCTAGCCATATTCATGCAAACATCTAAGCCATTATCTGGAAGGTTAAAATTTGTGCATCTGAAGCTAGAACTTAGTAACAAAAGTCATATAAAAGAAAAAACATTTCAAATGGAAACAGGGGGTAAAATAAGGAAAGAAATTTAGTGCAGTAAAGACAGCTCAAAGCAACTACTGATTGGCATTGATTGGCAATACCAGGGAAATATTTAAGAAAGTGACAAGGCGGCGTCTATCTCAAATACATTACTACATGCTTTAATTATTATAAAAGTGAGGTTAGTCCAGAGAAACCATTGGAAATTCATTGATCCTGCTGAATGCTTATGAAATTATATTGTGATTTACCAATCCTTAAAAGTTGGTGCGTTGCTGAGCTGCATAGAAATCCTAGGGAGCAGGGACACTGGCTCACCATATCAAATTGTTGTAGCCACAAAACATGGATAGATGATAAATTTTGCTGGAACAAGTAATATTTTTCAAACTAAGGCATAACTTTCATGAATTACGAATTTATATGCTCATATTTCATTTAAGGCAACAAAATTTCCACTGTATCATGTAACATGTTTAATAACTTTTTCCCCAGAAATCTAAAAGAAAGTATTCAACAAACTAAAAGTCAAATTCACATTTTCCCTGGAAGCATAGAACCATCAGGTTACAATTTATTAAAAAAACATCATATATTGCAGAAGCTGGGCTACAGCACGTCAGCACGGCCTCCCCTATAAATGCCCAAGAAAACGCATAAGAGTGTGTCTGTCGCCTGTTCCAAGTAATACACAAATGGAGAAATCATCGGTACTATGCCCAGCCATAGTATCCTGCAAACTCAATTTCACAAAGCATCAGAAACATCATTGCCAGACAAAATAGGATTCCAATAAAGAAAACCAAGTCAAACGGAGCGGCTATAACCCGCAAGCACGGCCAGAATCATGCACGGTGTGCCTTATAAAGCTCTGTAACCACCAGATGTCAAAAAAAAGCTCTGTAACCACCAGCTACGTCACCAGAGACGAGTCCAAGGCACCCGATAAGTGGGGAAAGAGCAGGAATCTGGGAGCCAAAGCGACGGTGCGGTATAAACCCGGATGCAGCAGGCGAGCATGAAGTTCTAGGAACGAAGCCGTATCCCGGGAGGGACGAGGCGGCGGGGCGGAGAGAAGTAGCAGCGGTAGCATACTTGCCATGTATAGGTAGAGGAAGGCGATGAGGAAGACGACGGAGTGGCAGAAGCCGAAGGAGGCGGCGGCCCACAGCGCGAGCAGCACGAGGCCGATGTGGTGCACTATGGAGAGGTCGCCGGCGTCCATCGCTGCTCCGCTGCGCCGCGCCGGCCGGCGATCTTGTTTGCTGCCGCGAAAAGGAGTTGCAAGTGGCGGGTTTGTGAATCTGGGAGGAACGGACGAGGCGAGGCGAGGCGAGCGGGTGCGTGTCCCGGGAAAGGGATTTCTGAAAATGACGGGGTGGCGAGTGAGAGATTATTGCCATCCATGACTGACCCGAGCCGACACGTAAGGAAGTGGCAAGTGGCGTGGTGGTACACGCGCATCGTGCTCCGGTCCGGTTCGGGTATATCGGCCGTCGTCACTCCATGGTCATAGGTGCTAGAAAAAGAAATTGTTCGTCGTGCTTATTTTTGTAATTTTCTCATATCAAAACATAACCACTCGTCATATGTAAATAACTGGTTGTTCTTCTATATTGTACAGTACTCCCTTCCATCCAAAATAAGGGTCGTGATTTTATTATACAATAGTGATGACATAAATGATAGTTGACTTAATATGGCTTTCTAATAAATGAAAAATCCGTTCCTTGCAAAAAAATGAAAAATCTATGCATTTTTTAAGTAAACGGGTCGTCTCATTAAATGGAACCAAGTTCGAACATGAAGCGTATAGCTTTTCTTGGAAACATTCAAGCGCGTCGAAGGCGGAGAACAGTTTCATGCGTACCTCAGTACTAAATTGTTCACTTAAGTCACTGCACTTGTTCTTCTCAAATGCTGACTTCATGAAAGTACTTTGTGCCATTTTAGACCCATTTGGATCAAAGGGGGCACATATAATTTGTATGGGTTCATGTAGTAAGCCTCTTTCGATCGATAGGGAAGAAATATTATAGGAATAGGCAACTTGTAGAAAATGAGATGTCGTGCATCTCAGATCCTATGAATACGAATAAAAAACAGATGTCGTTTGGTTCATAGCATAGAATTTTTTTTCATTGAGTCTAGGTTAGTGTTTATTTTTCTATAAAATATGAAGGATAGAAAGAATTCCTTCAGATGAGTAGGATTATATTCATGCAAACCAAATGATAGTATACAAGATTTTTTTTTATAGAAATCATATCCTACAAAATTTCTCCAAACCAAAGGATGCCTAATTGTTTGTTGGTGCGTCTGGAAATAAGGAGTGTATAAATCAAGTTCGTATGAAATACTTGCACACATTCCGTAAGAATTTGGAGGGAAATCAAACATGGGCTAAGACGTCAGTTTTTAATGTTTGTGCACACGGTTTAATGCTTCAAATTCAAAACGACATTCTTGAAGAAAAGAAATGATGGCATGCCAGCTGTTGTTATTTTCTTCATACCAGGCTTTGTTTTTCTACATTCTTCCGGAAAAGAAGTCTAAGAAGATGACACGATGTACTAATTCGGTGTGGACCAGTGTTAGAAAAAAAACTAGTGTCGACCAGAGAGTACGAGGTCCAATTGTCCGCGCGGACCGGGCCGACGCGGATTGGATGCCAGTGCCGTGCCGACACTGGGGAAGGACAGTCCACCTGACCTGTTGGATCTAAATCTGACAGCAGGGGCCACGTTTAGCACGGTGCCGCCTGTTACCGATAACTCATTTTGCTTCTCCATCCAATTAGGCCACGTCGTTAACGGCACGAGGCTTCGATTCCTTTGGCCAAACAATCATGCAACGTGGGTGTTATCATCAGTCACTTCGTCCATGTGAGGCCCACGCGATCCCTTTGATCGACCAGCTACGAAGTTTCTTCTGCGGGCGGTGAGCAACGAGTAATTTAATTACCAGTCTGGACGCTGGAGATACCCTATCAGCAGATTCAGAAAACGACGGAAAGTTGGACCTATTATACGCGTGCCGCAGGGAACCAACCATTCACGCGCAAAACTGTTTCTTCTGAGTGATCCACCGGCAGTGGATTCCCGTCGATGGCGCCGTCTGGCAGTACGTCGTTGCACGCTGAAAAGGTTTTCTGTTATTGGCACTTTTTTTAAGTATATACAAATCCAGCAATCCTATCGCTTTCTTCTTCTCATCGCCAAACGATCCCAAGCGGCATATTGTTGGTAGTAGATCTCAAGTCGTCCACCATGTCTTGGCAATCTTGGGTTAGATGGTTGGCGCTCTCTCAATGATCTCATCACACGGTTTGTACGTCTGCTCGCTGAATAGTATAATCCACGGTTTCAAGGTCGGTCAGGCCACCTTTAAGTGACAACTCATAAATTTTCTCTCATATCCGTCCGCGGACAAGGAACTAGTCCGTGAACACGGACGCGGGAGCCGGTCATCTGATATTGTCTGCATACATTTCAAACAATTTTTGATAAACCGGACGAAGTTCATGCAAACACGTCAGATTTTTATTACATTTCGAACATGTAGAACAAACCTAGGAATCAATTATGATAATATCTAGATAGAACATGAATGAAATACAATAAGGCAGCTGCGCTAGATGGGTTTAATATAGAGTTTTATCAGCACTCCTACTCCTAGGATACTGTAAAAAAATGATTTTACTTGCCTTCCTAGAAGACTTTTACGATAACATCTTGGATATTGACAGAATCAATTATGGTGTGATAACTTTGATCCCAAAAGGTAGTGATGCTGATAGGATTCAGAAATACAGAACCATCTGTCTTTTGAATGTCATCTTTAAAATCATTACAAAAAATTTGGTCAACAAGTTTATTAGGGGGTGATTAGAAATACCTAGTCTGCTTTCTTGAAGGAGAGATATATCTTGGAGGGTGTCTTAAGGTAGCCTTTGTTTGAGCCGCAGATAGTGATTCTCGGATTCTAGGCCTCACAGAATCTAAATCTACAACAAACACACAGATTATTATCTCAGCTTCCTAGAATCGCTTCTGAAAATTAAACTAGTAGGCAAGTCCAAGCTGAAGCTGCGAATTTGGTGATTCTAGTGATTCCTGACCTGCCACTTATCCAAGTTAAAGTCTAGCCCAAGTTCTGCCCGTTATTACATTAGGAATGCCACTCCACCCTGACGCAAATTTCCCGACGACGGGTACAGGGGTCCTCCTCCCCTTCGTTAACCGAACGAAAACAAAGAGAAAGGGCGATGCGGGGCTCTCTCTAGGGTTCCGGCGACGGCGCCACCTTCAATGGCCCTGTCGGCTCCAGAACTGGTGGATCCGGCATCACCACCTCCACCCATCCCTGTATTCCGGCCAACGAGCCCCGCCTCCGCCGCTCCCCATCTGCTCAGCCTGCACCATCCCGCCCCCAATCACTGCATACGATGTGTCTCCCTGAACCCCACGCGCGCCGGCCACCATCATCTGAATCCCACGTCCAACATCCAGCACCAGCCGTCCCTGATGACCCACAAGTATAGGGGGTCTATCGTAGTCCTTTCGATAAGTAAGAGTGTCGAACCCAACGAGGAGCAGAAGGAAATGATAAGCAGTTTCCAGCAAGGTATTCTCTGCAAGTACTGAAATAAGTGGTAACAGATAGTTCTGTGATAAGATAAATTGTAACAAGCAACAAGTAACAAAAGTAAATAAAGTGCAGCAAGGTGGCCCAATCCTTTTTGTAGCAAAGGACAAGTCGGAACAAACTCTTATAATAGGAAAAGCGCTCCCGAGGACACATGGGAATATCGTCAAGCTAGGTTTCATCACGTTCATATGATTCGCGTTCGGTACTTTGATAATTTGGTATGTGGGTGGACCGGTGCTTGGGTGCTGCCCTTATTTGGACAAGCATCCCACTTATGATTAACCTCTATTGCAAGCATCCGCAACTACAACAAAAGTATTAAGGTAAACCTAACCATAGCATGAAACATATGGATCCAAATCAGCTCCTTACGAAGCAATGCATAAACTAGGGTTTAAGCTTCTGTCACTCTAGCAACCCATCATCTACTTATTACTTTCCAATGCCTTCCTCTAGGCCCAAATAATGGTGAAGTGTCATGTAGTCGACGTTCACATAACACCACTAGAGGAGAGACAACATACATCTCATCAAAATATCGAACGAATACCAAATTCACATGACTACTAATAGCAAGACTTCTCCCATGTCCTCACGAACTAACTACTCACAAAGCATAAACATGTTCATAATTAGAGGGGTATTAATATGCATATAGGATCTGAACATATGATCTTCCACCAATTAAACCAACTAGCATCAACTACAAGGAGTAATTAACACTGCTAGCAACCTACTAGCACCAATCCCGGACTTAGAGACAAGAATTGGATACAAGAGATGAACTAGGGTTTTGAGAGGAGATGATGCTGATGAGGATGTTGATGGAGATTGCCCTCTCCCGATGAGAGGAGCGTTGGTGATGATGATGTCGATGATTTCCCCCTCCGGAAGGGAAGTTTCCCCGGTAGAACAGCTCCGCCAGAGCCCTAGATTGGTTCCGCCAAGATTCCGCCTCGTGGCGGTGGAGTTTCGTCTGAGAAGATGGCTTATGATTTTTTTCCCATCGAAAGACTCCATATAGCAGAAGATGGCCACCGGAGGGCCACCAGGGGGCCCACGAGGTAGGGGGCGCGCCCTCACCCTCGTGGGCAGGGTGTGGCTCCCCTGGTGAGTTTCTTCCGCTCAATATTTTTTATATATTTGGAAAACATCTTCCGTGAAGTTTCAGGACTTTTGGAGCTGTGCAGAATAGGTCTCTAATATTTGCTCCTTTTCCAGCCCAGAATCCCAGCTGCCGGCATTCTCCCTCTTTATGTAAACCTTGTAAAATAAGATAGAATAGGCATAAGTATTGTGACATAATGTGTAATAACAGCTCATAATGCAATAAATGTTGATATAAAAGCATGATGCAAAATGGACGTATCAACTCCCCCAAGCTTAGACCTTGCTTGTCCTCAAGCGAAAAGCCGAAATCGAAAAATATGTCCACATGTTTAGAGATAGAGGTGTCGACAAAAATAAAATACGGACATGAGGGCATCATGATCATTCTTAGAACAACAACTCATATAATTCTTTGTCATATAATCTCTAATGTTAGAGTAATAATTCAATCACAATATCAAGTATGAATCGTAAACTTCACTGAAAACTAACAAACTACAATCTTAGTCATTGAAGCAATTGCAATTTATCATAACATGGGGAAGAGTCATTGTATAAGAGCTTTTCAGCAGGTCCACATACTCAACTATCATATAATCTTTCACAATTGCTGACACTCATGCGATACTTATGGGTATGGAGTTTTAATCGGACACAGAGAAAGATATGGGCTTATAATTTTGCCTCCCAACGTTTTACCTCAAGGGTAATGTCAACAGTAATAGTTCATGAAAACTCACATCCAATTAGCCATATATACCAGGATATTTCCAACATATTGTGCTTGCCAAAGGATAAAGTGTAAAAAGGAAGGGTGAAAATCACCATGACTCTTATGCAATGTAGAAGATAAAAGTAAAAGATAGGCCCTTCGCAGAGGGAAGCAAAGGTTGTCATGCGCTTTTATGGTTGGATGCACAAAATCTTAATGCGAAAGAACGTCACTTTATATTGCCCCTTGTGATATGGACCTTTATTATGCAGTCTGTCGCTTTTATTACTTCTATATCACACGATCGTATAAAGCTTATTTCCTCCACACCAGTCAATCGTACATATTTAGAGAGCAATTTTTATTGCTTGCACCGATGACAACTTACTTGATGGATCTTACTCAATCCATAGGTAGATATGGTGGACTCTTATGGCAAGACTGGTTTAAGGGTATTTGGAAGCACAAGTAGTATCTCTACTTGGTGCAATGAATTTGGCTAGCATGAGGGGGAAAGGCAAGCAAATCATGTTGGAAGATCCAAGACAATATAATTCATCTCAGATGTAAGAAAACATAACCCATTATGTTGTCTTCCTTGTCCAATGTCAACTCTTTAGCATGTCATATTTTAATGAGTGCTCACAATCATAAAAGATGTCCAAGATAGTATATTTATATGTGAAGACCTCTCTTTTGCCTGTCCCTTCTGCCTTTACTCCCTTCACCGAGGCAGCGTCCTAGCTGGTGCGGTGCTCTCCTCCCCCCCTCCCGTCGCTCGCCACTCCGGCGGTGGCGTCCACCCCTCCCGCCGCCTGCCACTCCAGCATCGGCGGCCACCCCCCGCCGCTCCAGCCTACCGGCTGCCTCCCCGGCCCCGGCGACCCCTCCTCGCGCCCTCGCGCTCCCTGCCTGCCATGTCGTCCAGCCCTCTGTCCATCACCTCCTCCTTCCGTCGCGCCGGAGAGCGACCCATCGTGTCCGGCCTCGGCCTCTCCTCCAGTTATGCGGGCTCTGAGGCGCAGGGCCCGGCTGGTTGGGATGCGGACGCTGGCGCCATGGTGGCGGTGGCGGCCGGGAATCCAGAGTGGATGCGCCCCCGTCCGTCCAAGAAGGAGCTTTGGAGGCGCCGCCTGGCAGATGGATCGGGCCCTTCGCACGCCGCCCCTCCCAGGGCGCGTCGCGAGATCTCGCCGGAGACGATCGGACTCTGCTTCAAGTGCTTCGAAGAGGGTCACTACAAAGCGGACTGCACCAACCAAGTCGTGTGCTTTCGCTGCAAGCTGCCCGGCCATGAATCCAAAGATTGCAAGAGGCCGCAGAGCCCTTCACCGGAAGAGGACCTCAGGCGCGCTGCGGCGGCGAAAGTGGCGCGCAGGGACCAGCCCCCACGTCCTGCAGGCGCCGCATCCAGAGCCCCCCCCTCCCGACCCCGCCCGCACCGCCCTCCCTCTCCATGCCTGCGGTCTGGCCACGCCTGTTCGCCCCACGGCTTGCGTCGCCGGGACCGGAGGAATTCTCGGTGAGTGAGCTTTGTGTCGTCCGCCGCACCCAGAACATGGGGGACTTGGAGCAGAGGCTCCAGTTCGCCATGGTGGCTTATTCGGGGTGGGCACGGCATGACATCTCCCCGGATTTCGTTGCGCAGGCGCTTGGTGCGGTGGTCGGCATCGAGAAAGAGTGGCTCTCCGTCCACAGTTATCAGCCGGAGGATTTTCTGGTCATCTTCGCGCGGCGAGAGCACCGCAATTCCGTCGCGGCCCGGCCGTTCATCGAGTTCCAAGGTGTGAGGCTCTACTTCCGTCAATGGAACCGTCAAGCTCAAGCTGTTCACTCCGTTCTCAACTTCAAAGTCTCGCTCGTCCTAGAAGGGATACCACCGCATGCTTGGGACCGTGAGGTCGCTAAGGACCTACTGGGATCTTCTTGCCTGGTGGATGTGGTGGCGCCGGAGACATGCTCACGCCGCGACCTCTCTGCGTTCAAGCTCTCTGCTTGGACGGCAGACCCGGCGGCCATCCCCTCTCTCTGCTGGCTGGCCATCCCGGAGCCAGGCTTGATTGCTCCTCTGTCCGAGCCGGCGCTGCTCCAGTACAAGATCCTTATTCACCTGGACTCCATTTTGGACTTCTCAGATCGCGATGAGCCGTTGTTCCTTGGAGTCTCGTCGGATAGTGGGCAGAGTGGAGTGCCGTCGGACTGCAGGATCAACGGGAGTGGTGGTGCGGCGCATGCGCCAGTGCCACGCCAAATGCCATGGAGGTTTGTTCAGCGCGACGCCAGAGGCACTGCCAGTGTTGGAGCTCAGCCTTGTGCGCGCGGCGGCGCGTGCTCGCCGGCGAGGTCTCAGTCTAGCTCTGATTGGCACATCCCGCCAATGGCGGACAGGGAGTTTGTGTCAGCAAAGGGGCCCGCACTGGTGACCAAAGACAGGCTGTCAGTCAGAGTCTCAGCTTTTGACCGGCTGACCGCACAATCTGGACCCACAGAAGGTTCAAACAGGCGTTCAAATGAGGAGGATAGGCGTGCCATTGCGATGGGACCAGAGTCACAGCGTATTGCTGTGTAGAGAGTTGGGAGCTCTACCGAGCCAATCACCGGCGCAATCATTGGCGACTCACAACGGCCGGTCGTGGAAGGCCCCACCCCCGCGGCTTTGGATTCACCCGCAGCCAAACAGGAAGGTGGCCATCTGCCACGAAGAGATGCTGGTCTGGGACCACTGGAGGATCAGGAGCGCCTGATGACCCACAAGTATAGGGGATCTATCGTAGTCCTTTCGATAAGTAAGAGTGTCGAACCCAACGAGGAGCAGAAGGAAATGATAAGCGGTTTTCAGCAAGGTATTCTCTGCAAGTACTGAAATAAGTGGTAACAGATAGTTTTGTGATAAGATAAATTGTAACGAGCAACAAGTAACAAAAGTAAATAAAGTGCAGCAAGGTGGCCCAATCCTTTTTGTACAAAGGACAAGCCGGAACAAACTCTTATAATAGGAAAAGCGCTCCCGAGGACACATGGGAATATCGTCAAGCTAGTTTTCATCACGTTCATATGATTCGCGTTCGATACTTTGATAATTTGATATGTGGGTGGACCGGTGCTTGGGTGCTGTTCTTACTTGAACAAGCATCCCACTTATGATTAACCTCTATTGCAAGCATCCGCAACTACAACAAAAGTATTAAGGTAAACCTAACCATAGCATGAAACATATGGATCCAAATCGGCCCCTTACGAAGCAACGCATAAACTAGGGTTTAAGCTTCTGTCACTCTAGCAACCCATCATCTACTTATTACTTCCCAATGCCTTCCTCTAGGCCCAAATAATGGTGAAGTGTTATGTAGTCGACGTTCACATAACACCACTAGAGGCTAGACAACATACATCTTATCAAAATATCAAACGAATACCAAATTCACATGACTATTAATAGCACGAGTTCTTCCTTGTCCTCGGGAACAAACGTAATTACTCACAAAGCATATTCATGTTCATAATCGGCGGGGTAATAATATGCATATAGGATCTGAACATATGATCTTCCACCAAATAAACCAACTAGCATCAACTACAAGGAGTAAACAACACTACCAGCAACCTACTAGCACCAATCCCGGACTTTGAGACAAGAATTGGATACAAGAGATGAAGTAGGGTTTGGAGATGAGATGGTGCTGATGAAGATGTTGATGGAGATTGCCCTCTCCCGATGAGAGGAGCGCTGGTGATGACAATGGTGATGATTTCCCCCTCCGGGAGGGAAGTATCCCAGGCAGAACAGCTCTGCTGGAGCTCTAGATTGGATCCGCCAAGGTTCCGCCTCGTGGCAGCGGAGTCTCGTCCCGAAAGGTTCCTTCCTATTTTTTTCTCATCGAAAGACTTCATATAGGAGAAGATGGACGTCGGAGAGCTACCAAGGGGCCCACGAGGTAGGGGGCGCGCCCTAGGGGGGGCGCCCCCACCCTCGTGAGCAGGTTGTGGGCCCCCTGGCCTTCATCTTTGGCGAGGATTTTTCTTCATTTATTTTAAGACGTTCCGTGGAGTTTCAGGACTTTTGGAGTTGCGTAGAATAGGTCTCTAATATTTGCTCCTTTTCCAGCCTAGAATTCCAGCTGCCGGCATTTCCCTTTTCATGTAAACCTTGTAAAATAAGAGAGAATAGCCATAAGTATTGTGACATAAAGTGAAATAACAGTCCATAATGCAATAAATATCGATATAAAATCATGATGCAAAATGGACGTATCAACTCCCCCAAGCTTAGACCTCAATTGTCCTCAAGCGAAAAGCCGATAACAATAAATATGCCCTCATGTTTAGAGGTAGAGGCGTCGATAAAAATAAAATACGGACATGAAGGCATCATGATTATTCTCATAACAGCAACATATATAGATTTTGTCATATGACTACTTATGTTCAAGTGATGATCTATTCACAATGCAAAAGTATAAATCATAAACCTTATTGGGCTCCGACAAACTATAATCTCATTCATTGAAGCAATTGCAATTTATCATAACATCGGAAAGAGTCTATGTCAGAGCTAAAAAGCAAGTCCACATACTCAACTATCATTTAGTCCTCCATAATTGCTAACACTCACGCAATACTTGTGGTTACGGAGTTTTAATCGGACACAGAGAAAGATAGGGGCTTATAGTTTTGCCCCACAACCTTTTACCTCAAGGGTAATGTCAACAATAATGGTTCATGCTCCCCTACATCCAATTAGATATATATATCATGTTCTTTCCAACATGCTGAGCTTGCCAAAGGATAAAATGAAAAAGAAAAGGTGAAGATCACCATGACTCTTGCATAAGGTAGAAGGTAATAATAAAGGATAGGCCCTTCGCAGAGGGAAGCAGAGGTTGCCATGCACTTTTATGGTTGGATGCATAAAATCTCAATGCGAAAGAACGTCACTTTATATTGCCCCTTGTGATATGAACCTTTATTATGCAGTCCATCGCTTTTATTACTTCCACATCACAAGATCGTATAAAGCTTATTTCTCCCACACCAATCAATCATACATATTTAGAGCAATTTTTATTGCTTTGCACTGATGACAACTTACTTGAAGGATCTTACTCAATCCATAGGTAGATATGGTGGACTCTCATGGCAAAACTGGTTTAAGGGTATTTGGAAGCACAAGTAGTATTTCTACTTGGTGTTGAGAATTTGGCTAGCATGAGGGGGAAAGGCAGGCTCAACAAGTTAGAGGATCCATGACAACATACTTTATCTCAGATATAAGAAAGACATAACTCATTACGTTGTCTTCCTTGTCCAACATCAACTCTTTAGCATGTCATATTTTAATGAGTGCCCCCAATCATAAAAGATATCAATGATAATATATCTATATGTGAAAACCACTCTTTCCTTATTACTTCCTATTAATTGCAACAATGACCAAAGCTATGTCTGCCAACTCCCAACAACTTTTAATCATCATACTCTTCTATGTGAAGTCATTACTCTCAATAAGATCAATATGAACTTTTTGTTTCTTTATATTCTTTTCTCTTTCTTTTATTCACCCAAGATCATGGCAAAATAATCAAGCCCTTGACTCAACACTAATCTTTATTATATAGCTCACGGACTCAGTTACAAATAGAGATCATAAAGCAAAACTCAAAACTAGATCATGCCATAAACTTTATTCTACTAGATCAAGATACTACTAATAGGATCAAACTAAGAAAAACGATAAAGATAGGAGTTGTGATGGTGATACGATACCGGGGCACCTCCCCCAAGCTTGGCAGTTGCCAAGGGGAGTGCCCATACCCGTGTGATTATATCTCCTTCTTTGTTGGTGAAGAAGGTGGTGGTGATGGATAATCGCACATCGAGCGTCAGAGGTCCTCCAGCTTGCGAATAATGCCCTTGAGTGCGACAATATGCTCCTTCAACAAAATATTTTCTTGTGTGAGATACTTGTTTTGTATACGAGCTAACTCAATCATCTTGAAAGCTTCGATCTCAGTTGGGGTAAGAAGGTTATGATCAAGTTGAAGGATGTCTTTTGCTGCCAGAGCTTGATCCTCCGTGGCCTTCTTGATCCTTTCATCCTTGTTGGCCCTCGTGGGTTCTTCCCTCTTCAGATCTATCTTAATTAGCCAAGCATCGTTGTCACCATTGTTGAAGGAGGGAGACGACATGATGCCTAGCCTGGAAAACCCTGACAGAAAACAGCTCAAAACAAGAACAGAGGAGAATTGCGTGATACGGGAGTCAAAACCTTCGGGAGGTTACATAATGAATTTTTACCGACCAAAATACGTATCGTGCAAGAAAACGGAGTCCGGAAGGCACACGAGGTGCTCACGAGGTAGGGGGCGCACCTAGAGGGGTAGGGCGTGCCCACCACCCTCGTGGGGCCCTCGTGTCCTTCCCGGACTGCTACTTATTTTTCTATTTTTCTAAATATTCCAAAACGGAGAAATATTGCCTTAAAAATTGTTTTGGAGTCGTTTTACTTACCGTACCACATACCTATTCCTTTTCGGAGTCTGAAACGTTCCGGAAAGTGTCCCTTATGTATTCCTCCGGGGTTACGGTTTCAATAATATTGGTTTCGACATTTATGGGATTACCTGAGATATAGTGTTTGATTCTTTGACCGTTTACCACCTTCGGATTTGTGCCCTCGAAGTTGTTGATTTTTATGGCACCGGAACGATAGACCTCTTCGATAACGTAGGGGCCTTCCCATTTAGAGAGAAGTTTTCCTGCAAAAAATCTTAAACGAGAGTTGTATAGCAATACATAATCACCTACATTAAACTCATGCTTTTGTATCCTTTTGTCATGCCATCTTTTAACTTTCTCTTTAAACAACTTGGCATTTTCATAAGCCTGGGTTCTCCATTCATCAAGTGAGCTAATATCAAATAACCTCTTCTCACCGGCAAGTTTAAAATCATAGTTGAGCTCTTTAATAGCCCAATATGCCTTATGTTCTAGTTCGAGAGGTAAGTGACATGCTTTTCCATAAACCATTTTATACGGAGACATGCCCATAGGATTTTTGTATGCAGTTCTATATGCCCATAATGCATCATCAAGTTTCTTAGACCAATTCTTTCTAGATCTATTAACAGTCTTTTGCAAAATTAATTTGAGCTCTCTATTGATCAACTCTACTTGACCACTAGACTGTGGGTGATAAGGAGATGCAATTCTATGATTAACATCATATTTAGCAAGCATTTTATGAAAAGCACCATGAATAAAATGTGAACCACCATCAATCATTAAATATCTAGGGACTCCAAACCTCGGAAAAATAACTTCTTTAAGCATTTTAATAGAAGTGTTATGATCAGCACTACTAGTTGGAATAGCTTCTACCCACTTAGTAACGTAATCAACAGCAACTAGAATATGTGTGTATCCATTAGAGGCAGGGAAAGGGCCCATATAATCAAAGCCCCAAACATCAAACGGTTCAATAACAAGAGAATAATTCATAGGCATTTCTTGACGTCTACTAATATTACCAATTCTTTGACATTCATCACAAGACAAGACAAACTTACGGGCATCCTTGAAGAGAGTAGGCCAATAAAAACCAGATTGCAATACCTTATGTGCAGCTCTATATCTAGCGTGGTGTCCTCCATAATTCTCGGAATGACACTTGCGTAGGATCTGTTCCTGTTCATGCTTAGGTACACAACGTCTAATAACACCATCTACACCTTCTTTATAAAGATGTGGGTCATCCCAAAAGTAATGTCTCAAGTCATAGAAAAACTTTTTCTTTTGCTGGTATGTGAAGCTAGGTGGTATAAACTTAGCAACAATATAATTAGCATAATCAGCATACCATGGAGTACTACGAGAAGTACCTATAACATTTAATTGTTCACTAGGAAAGTTATCATTAATAGGTAGTGGATCATCAAGAACATTCTCTAACCTAGACAAGTTGTCTGCAATGGGGTTCTCAGCTCCCTTTCTATCAATAATATGCAAATCAAATTCTTGTAGCAAGAGAACCCATCTAATAACTCTAGGTTTAGCATCTTTCTTTTCCATAAGGTATCTAATAGCAGCATGATTAGTGTGAATAGTTACTTTAGAATCAACAATATAAGGTCTGAACTTATCACAAGCAAATACAACTGCTAAAAGCTCTTTTTCAGTAGTAGCATAATTTATTTGAGCATTGTCTAGAGTCTTACTAGCATAATGAATAACATTTAATTTCTTATCAACTCTTTGCCCTAGAACAACACCTACAGCATAATCACTAGTATCACACATAATTTCAAAGGGTAAATTCCAATCAGGTGGCTGAACAACAGGTGCAGAGACTAATGCTTTCTTAAGTATTTCAAATGCTTCTACACAATCATCATCAAAGACAAATGGTATATCTTTTTGTAATAAATTAGTCAGAGACCGAGAGATTTTTGAGAAGTCCTTAATGAACCTCCTATAAAAACCGGCATGACCAAGGAAACTTCTTATACCTTTGATGTCCTTGGGACATGGCATCTTTTCAATAGCATCAACCTTGGCTTTATCAACTTCAATACCTCTTTCAGAAACTTTGTGCCCCAAGACAATACCTTCATTAACCATAAAGTGGCACTTTTCCCAATTCAAGACAAGATTAGTTTCTTCACATCTCTACAAAACTTGATCAAGATTGCTCAAGCAATCATCAAAATAGGAACCATAGACGGAAAAATCATCCATGAAAACCTCACAAATCTTTTCACAGAAGTCAGAGAATATAGCCATCATGCATCTTTGAAAGGTAGTAGGTGCATTACATAAACCAAAAGGCATACGTCTATAAGCAAAAGTACCAAAAGGGCATGTAAAAGTAGTCTTTGATTGATCTCTAGCCGACACAGGTATTTGAAAGAAACTAGAATAACCATCTAGAAAGCAATAGTGTGTATGTTTGCATCATCTTTCTAGCATTTGATCAATAAACGGTAAGGGGTAATGATCTTTCTTAGTAGCCTTATTTAATTTGCGGAAATCAGTTACCATCCTATAACCCGTGATAATTCTTTGTGGAATCAATTCATCTTTATCATTAGGAACAACAGTAATACCTCCCTTCTTAGGGACACAATGGACATGACTTACCCACTGACTATCAGCAACGGGATAAATTATACCTGCCTCCAGAAGCTTGAGTATTTCTTTTCTTACCACTTCTTTCATTTTAGGATTTAGACGTCGTTGAGGATCACGAACTGGTTTGGCATCTGCTTCCAAATTTATTTTATGTTGACATAGAGTGAGACTAATGCCCTTAAGATCATCAAGAGTATATCCAATAGCAGCACGATGCTTCTTCAGAGTTTTCAATAATCTTTCTTCTTCATGCTCTGAAAGATTAGCACTAATAATAACAGGATATATCTTCTTTTCATCAAGATAAGCATATTTAAGATTATCAGGCAACGATTTAAGCTCAAACACGGGATCACCTTTGGGTGGAGGAGGATCCCCTAAAATTTCAACGGGCAAGTTGTGTTGCAGAATAGGTTCCTGTTTAAAGAATACTTCATCTATTTCCCTTCTTTCATTCATGAACATATCATTTTCATGGTCTAGCAAATAGTGTTCCAAAGGATCACTAGGAGGTACGACAATAGAAGCAAGACCAATAATTTCATCCTTACTAGGTAATTCTTCCTCACAATGTTGTTTACTAAATTTAGAGAAATTAAACTCATGAACCATATCATCCAAGCCAATAGTAACAAATTCTTTTCGCAATCTATCCTAGCATTAACAGTGTTCAAGAAGGGTCTACCAAATATAATGGGACAAAAGCTATCTTGTGGGGAACCAAGAACAAGAAAATCAGCAGGATATTTAGTTTTCCCACACAAGACTTCAACATCTCTAACAATTCCAATTGGTTAAATATTATCTCTATTGGCAAGTTTAATTGTGACATCAATATCTTCTATCTCTGCAGGTGCAATATCATGCATAATTTCTTTGTATAAGTCATGAGGTATAACACTAGCACTGGCACCCATATCACATAAGCCATGATAACAATGATCTCCTATTTTAATAGAAATAACAGGCACGCCTACCACAGGTCTATGTTTATCTTTAGCACAAGGTTTAGCAATTCTAGCAGTTTCACCTTCGAACTGAATAACATGCCCATCAATATTATCAGACAAGAGATCTTTAACAATAGCAATATTAGGTTCAACTTTAACTTACTCAGGAGGTGTATATGTTCTAATATTGTTTTTACGAACCACAGTTGAAGCTTTAGCATGATCCTTTATCCTAACAGGGAAAGGTGGTCTCTCAACATAAGAAGTAGGAACAATAGGATCATTATAAGTGACAGTCTTTTCTTCAACTTTAATAGGTGCAGCTACTTTTACTTCTATGGGAGGATGATATTTAAACCACTTCTCCTTAGGGATATCAACGTAAGTAGCAAAAGATTCACAAAAAGAAGCTACTATCTCAGAGTCAAGTCCATATTTAGTGCTAAACTTACGGAAAATATCAGGGTCCATAAAAGATTTAACACAATCAAACTTAGGTGTCATACCTGACTCCTTACCTTTGTCGAGGTCTCAGTCTTCAGAGTTGCGTTTAATTCTATCCAATAAATTCCATCTGAATTCAGTAGTCTTCATCATAAAAGAGCTAGCACAAGAAGTATCGAACATGGTGCGATTGTTATCAGAAAGCCGAGCATATAAATTTTGAATAATCATTTCTCTTGAGAGCTCATGATTGGGGCATGAATATAACATTGATTTAAGCCTCTCCCAAGCTTGAGTGATGCTTTCTCCTTCGCGAGGCCAGAAATTATATATATAATTGCGATCATGATGAACAAAATGCATAGGGTAATACTTTTGATGAAATTCCAATTTCAATCTTTTATAGTCCCACGATCTCATATCATCACATAGCCTATACCATATCAATGCGTCTCCCTTCAAAGATAAAGGGAAGACCTTCTTATTAGCAACATCATCGGGTATACCTGCAAGCTTAAATAATCCACAAACTTCATCCACATATATTAAGTGCTCATCAGGATGCTTTGTTCCATCTCCTGTAAAAGGGTTAGCTAGCAGTTTTTCCATCATACCCGAAGGAAATTCAAAAGGAGTTTCATTTTCAATAGGTTCAGCAGGTTGAGGAGCAACTCTTTGCTCTACTAGACGGGGTGAAGATACCCCGAACAAGCTCCTCAGAGAATTACTTTCCATAGTAACAAGTGACAGTAAATTTCAGCACACTATATAAATTTTTCCTTACCAAATTCCACCTACCAAAGGCGCTACACTCCCCGGCAACGGTGCCAGAAAAGAGTCTTGATGACCCACAAGTATAGGGGATCTATCGTAGTCCTTTCGATAAGTAAGAGTGTCGAACCCAACGAGGAGCAGAAGGAAATGATAAGCGGTTTCCAGCAAGGTATTCTCTGCAAGTACTGAAATAAGTGGTAACAGATAGTTTTGTGATAAGATAAATTGTAACGAGCAACAAGTAACAAAAGTAAATAAAGTGCAGCAAGGTGGCCCGATCCTTTTTGTAGCAAAGGACAAGCCGGAACAAACTCTTATAATAGGGAAAGCGCTCCCGAGGGCACATGGGAATATCGTCAAGCTAGTTTTCATCATGTTCATATGATTCGCATTCGATACTTTGATAATTTGATATGTGGGTGGACCGGTGCTTGGGTGTTGTTCTTACTTGAACAAGCATCCCTCTTATGATTAACCTCTATTGCAAGCATCCGCAACTACAACAAAAGTATTAAGGTAAACCTAACCATAGCATGAAACATATGGATCCAAATCATCCCCTTACGAAGCAATGCATAAACTAGGGTTTAAGCTTCTGTCACTCTAGCAACCCATCATCTACTTATTACTTCCCATTGCCTTCCTCTAGGCCCAAATAATGGTGAAGTGTTATGTAGTCGACGTTCACATAACACCACTAGAGGCTAGACAACATACATCTTATCAAAATATCAAACGAATACCAAATTCACATGACTACTAATAGCAAGACTTCTCCCTTGTCCTCAGGAACAAACGTAATGTGACGCCCCAAGACCGATGTGCCAGGTGTCCGCCAGTTATTCGCTGTTGTTGCCTTGTCATTCGCTTGCGTGTTGCATCTTGTCATGTCATCATGTGCATTGCATCATCATGTTTTTCAAAACTTGCATCCGTCCGGATTCCCTCAGTTCTCTCCGTTGTCCGTTCTGAGCCCAGACACACTTGCACGCGCCCGCGGCATGTCCGAAATAGTATTTTATAAGTGGCCGGAAAATGTTCTTGGAATGGGATGAGAGTTGGCGTGTGGTCTTATTGTAGTGTAGATAGACCGCCTGTCAAGTTTCATCGCATTCGGAGTTCGTTTGATAGCCCAACCGTTAAACTATAGCGGCATTATAGCCGGGCACACGTCAGACGTTTTCGGTCTCCGGAAACAGTCGCCGGGCCTCCCTCTCTTCTCTTCTCTCAGCTCAAGACCGTCTACACAGCTCACTACCTACCGCCAGGTCCAACCTAACCTCTCTCGTCAGCCCGCGGCCCTCCTCGCGCGCGCGTCCAAAAATTGTCCTGAACCTGACCCAGGGAGTCATCACCGTTGGGTCCGGATCATCCCCAAATGTCTACAAAACATCACCGTTCCTTTATTTGGACTTCCTAGTCTATTTTTCTCGACCGCTCGATTTTAATTGGAGGGACGGATTAGCCCCTAAACTCTCCCTCTTTCCTTATATATACTCCCTAGTCTAAATCTAGACCAAACCCTAAAATCTAGGAGTCTTGTCCCTGCCGCCGCCACACTCAAATCCCCATCGGGATCTCACCCGAGCCAACCACCCACACCCCAGATCCCCTCCTCTCGATCCAGAGCATCAGCGGCAGTCCCGAGCGCCAAGCCCCTCCAGGATGGATCGGGAGCAGTGCTGCCGTTCGCTCGTCGCCGGCGACCTCAACCACCAGGACGCCACTACCAGAGCACCAGCAGGACCGCCGCGTCCCTCCCCTGTTCCCTGCTCGTCCTTCTCCTTTCCCTGCCTCTCCCTCATGTTTTCTCTCACTCACAGGAACGCCATGGTCGGCCCTCGCCCTCGAGCTCCAACGGGATCCGTGCCCCTGGGTCCCCTGCTTCGACCACCTCCTGGAGCCCGACCATGCGCGCCCTCAAGCCCCTGCCACGGGCACCCACGCAGGTAGCCGCAGTTCCCGCGTCTCCGGCGAGTCGGCGACCACGAGAGACATCCATGGCCGCCCCTTGGTGCTTCGCATCGCGCCTGACCATCATCCCCATTGCCGGCGAGCTCCTGTTGCATCACCGTCGTCCGTACGGGACCTCGTCTGCGTCCCCTGCCTCACGCCTCGTCCCCGGGAGTTCTCGCCAAGTCCAACTTCCATCGGCCATAGTCCAGCCACTCCCGGTCCACATGGCCCCCGTCCGCACCATCCCAAGCCGGACCTCGCCGGTGAGACCCCGTCGTCGCACGTCCCCGTCTCTCCCTCTTTTGCCTTCTCTGACCTCCCCTGCTCTCCCCTGCCCTGTCGAACAGAAAGGAGCAGCATCGCCTCCCTGACCTTCGGACTGGCTGGATCCGCCGCGCCCGCTTGGACCTTGCCCTTGCCCGGACCCGCCGCCTGCAGGCCTCTTCTCGGCCGGGTCCACTCCTACCGATGTTTCCCTGTCGAACAAGCAAGCACGAACCCCAGCGCCAAGTCCACCGTGATCCCCTGCGCGTTGACCACACCCCTGCATCGTCCCTGTGCCTGGGCCATGAGGGCACCGAGGCCCAGCAACATCTTCTCATCACCAGAACCGGCCCAGCCGCTTCTCCACTTTCGGCCCAATGGCCCATTGTGAGCATAGCCCGGTCCCTCCGGTTTTTTTGTGCATGTGCGTCTGATAGCTATGTTGCGCCTATTGCCTTACTGGGCCTCTCCTTAGATTCAGCATGGTATTTTTTTCCTATTCTGCGAATTTGTCTTTTTATCCAGTGAGCTGCAGTTTTGCAGATTAGTCCCTCTAGATCATGCATTTCATATCTCCACAACCGTGCATCGGATTAAAACAAATTATATATGAAAGTTGGTTAGAATTTTGTGTAGAACAATAATATCCAAATTTCTTCTATGTTTGAAATGCTTAAAATGCTGTTTGTTTAAATTTGCTTAAATAACTTGCTAAAATGATTTAATTCATAACTAAATAACCGTAACTCCAAATTTAATAAACTTTATATGTAAATGGGGTGGAAAAATGCCTAGTTTAACATGGTGGATTTACTTTGCATGTTTAAAAACTCTAAAATTTGGTTTAGGGCAGAACAGCACCAAACCTAATATATGCATATGGGGATTTACCGGAATTGTTGTTCGTTGCTTCTGGCCTCATTTAAACTTGACTAGATAGGTAGTTTTACTTTGCTTCACCCTCTTACCATGCTAACAACATTTAATCTTGTCGGGTACATAAACGAGATCGAACTAAGTAACTCGAATGTGGTGTTTCGTCAATATGCAACTCCGTTGCATATTGAGCTCCACTTGACTTGTAGGATTGCTTGTGCACTTTGCCATGCCATGCCTCTTTAAACCGGACATGCATCATACTTGATTGTGCATCATGCCATGTTTATGTGGTGGTTGTTTTACTATGTTGTTTGCTTCTTTCCGGTGTTGCTTCTTTGGGTTGGTTCCGTTAACGTCGCGTTTGTGAGGACCCGTTCGACTACGTCCGTTTGTCTTCTTCATGGACTCGTTCTTCTTCCTTGCGGGATCTCAGGCAAGATGACCATACCCTCGAAATCACTTCTATCTTTGCTTGCTAGAGGCTCGCTCTTTTGCTATGCCTATGCTATGATGCCTACCACTTGCTTATCATGCCTCCCATATTGTTAAGCCAAGCCTCTAACCCACCTTATCCTAGCAAACCGTTGTTTGGCTACGTTACCGCTTTGCTCAGCCCCTCTTATAGCGTTGTTAGTTGCAGGTGAAGATTGAAGTTTGTTCCTTGTTGGAACATGGAGATGTTGTTCCTTGTTGGAACATGTTTACTTGTTGGGATATCACAATATTTCTTATCTAATTAATGCATCTATATACATGGTAAAGGGTGGAAGGCTCGGCCTTATGCCTGGTGTTTTGTTCCACTCTTGCCGCCCTAGTTTCCGTCATATCGGTGTTATGTTCCCGAATTTTGCGTTCCTTACGCGGTTGGGTTATAATGGGAACCCCTTGACAGTTCGCCTTGAATAAAACTCCTCCAGCAAGGCCCAACCTTGGTTTTACCATTCGCCACCTAGCCTTTTTTCCCTTGGGTTAGGCCAGCCCAAGGGTCATCTTATTTTAACCCCCCGGGCCAGTGCTTGTCTAAGTGTTGGTCCAACCCAGAGCACCGTGCGGGGCCATCCCTTGGCAACTTGGGTTACGTTGGCTCCCGTACGCTTAGCTTATCTGGTGTGCCCTGAGAACGAGATATGTGTAGCTCCTATCGGGATTGTCGGCACAACGGGTGGTCTTGCTGGACTTGTTTTACCATTATCGAGGATGTCTTGTAACCGTGATTCCGAGCCTGATCGGGTCTTCCCGCTAGAAGGAATATCATTCGTTGACCGTGAGAGCTTGTGATGGGCTAAGTTGGGACACCCCTGCAGGGATTTGAACTTTCGAAAGCCGTGCCCGCGGTTATGGGCAGATGGGAATTTGTTAATGTCCAGTTGTAGAAAACCTGAAGTTGATCTTAATTAAAATACATCAACCGCGTGCGTAACCGTGATGGTCTCTTTCCGGCGGAGTCCGGAAAGTGAACACGGTGTTGGAGTTATGCTTGACGTAGGTTGTTCTAGGATCACTTCTTGATCATAGTTGTTCGACCGTGCTTTTGCCTTCTCTTCTCGCTCTCATTTGCGTATGTTAGCCACCATATATGCTAGTCGTTTGCTGCAGCTCCACCTCATACCTTTACCTTACCCATAAGCTTAAATAGTCTTGATCGCAAGGGTGTGAGATTGTTGAGTCCCCGTGACTCACAGATACTTCCAAAACTAGTTTGCAGGTGCCGTTGAACCGAGCAGGTGACGCAACCAAGCTCAAGGAGGAGCTTGATGAAGATCTTGTCCTTTGTGTTGTTTCGTTCTAGTTGATCAGTAGTGGAGCCCAGTCGGGACGATCGGGGATCTGTGTAGCTTTTGGGGTAGTCTTCTTCATTTTGGTTCCGTAGTCGGACCTTGATTGTATCTGGATGATGTAGTGCTTTATTCATGTAATTGTGTGAAGTGGCGAGTGTAAGCCAACTATGTATCTCTTTCCATTATGTATTACATTGGTTGTGTGAAGATTACCTCACTTGCGACATTGCTTTCAATGCGGTTATGCCTCTAAGTCGTGCTTCGACACGTGGGAGATATAGCCGCATCGAGGGCGTTACACGTAATTATTCACAAAGCATATTCATGTTCATAATCAGAGGGGTAATAATATGCATATAGGATCTGAACATATGATCTTCCAGCAAATAAACCAACTAGCATCAACTACAATGAGTAATCAACACTACTAGCAACCTACTAGCACCAATCCCGGACTTTGAGACAAGAATTGGATACAAGAGATGAAGTAGGGTTTGGAGATGAGATGGTGCTGATGAAGATGTTGATGGAGATTGCCCTCTCCCGATGAAAGGAGCGCTGGTGATGACGATGGTGATGATTTCCCCCTCAGGGAGGGAAGTATCCCTGCCAGAACATCTCTGCCGGAGCTCTAGATTGGATCCGCCAAGGTTCCGCCTCGTCGCAGCGGAGTCTCGTCCCGAAAGGTTCCTTCCTATTTTTTTCTCATCGAAAGACTTCATATAGGAGAAGATGGACGTCGGAGAGCTACCAGGGGGCCCACGAGGTAGGGGGCACGCCCTAGGGGGGGCGCCCCTCACCCTCGTGAGCAGGGTGTGGCCCCCCTGGCCTTCATCTTTGGCGAGGATTTTTCTTTATTTATTTCAAGACGTTCCGTGGAGTTTCAGGACTTTTGGAGTTGCGTAGAATAGGTCTCTAATATTTGCTCCTTTTCCAACCCAGAATTCTAGCTGCCGACATTCTCCCTCTTCATGTAAACCTTGTAAAATAAGAGAGAATAGCCATAAGTATTGTGACATAAAGTGAAATAACAGTCCATAATGCAATAAATATTGATATAAAAGCATGATGGAAAATGGACATATTAGCGCCCAACCCCACCCCAGTCTGGCAGGTTGGTGGATGTGGGGACACCTGGCGCTGCCCCCAATGCTGACGCTCAGCCTGGTGGGACCGGATCAGGCGCGCCCATGCCTTAGCCAACCGGATCGTCGACCGCACGCCCCGATACCCCAGGCCGCGACAACACCGATCCCAATGAGAATGTGCGGCCAATCGTGGTGCCTGCTGACATGCACGCACCCACCCTGGAGATTCTTCCCGAGGAGATCGCGCGGGACCCGCAGATTGCCACTGTCGCCTTGATGGGACAGACTGATGGGAATCATGCACGCCTCTCATTGGCGGAGATGGAAACCCCATGCACCATGGATCTTTTGCCTCAAGGAGAGATCAATTCTGGCATTGCTACAGACCAAGACCTTGCCCCTCCCCCAACCCTGATGGTATAGTCCCTGGCCCTACCAGAGAAGGAAACACCTGATGGCATGACCCCGCAAGAAGCAATAGCATATGCACGTCTAAAGAAAATATGCTCCAGCATCATCAAGAAGCTCGCCCCCCTACTCTGCGAAGTCTCCACGCTTCGTCTGGAGGCTGAGCCATTCACACCCAAGCGCACCACGTGCTCCACCAAGAGAAATGTTGGGTATGCCGCTTCAAAGTCTGGCAAAGTGGAAAACGTCCTGCTGCGAGCTCCAGGCCTTGTCCCGGAAGACATGGTTGTGGATAACGAGGCCGTTAGGGAGCTTCAGGACTTGTTCGACTCTCCGCTCCGCGAACAGCACGTGAGAGTCATCGCAGCGCTCTTTGGCAAGTGTGTGCCCAACAACATCAACCTCGCCGGTGCTTCTGACGTTGCGGTTAGTGTGCTTTGAGCACGCCCGTTGGTGTTGGGGTTGCTTGTTTTCCTCATGGATCACAACCCACAGATCGTTTGCTGGAATGTGAGAGGATTAAACAACCCAGCCAAGAGGAAAGTAGTTAGAGAGTTCTTCGCTTCGTTGAAAGTCAAAGTAGTGTGTCTCTAGGAGACCAAGTTGGAGATCGTGGACCAGTTCATAGTAATGCAATGTCTCGGACCATATTTTGATGGGTTCGCTTACTTGCCTGCGAGTGAGACGCGTGGTGGTACTTTACTTGCATGGGACTCGACATGCGTGAACGTCGAACACCTACAGTACGATGCCAACTTCCTCACCGGCAAAGTTCGGCAACTTGATGGCACCGAATGGTGGATTTCCGTGGTGTACGCACCCCAGGGTGACGAGCTTAAAACATAGTTTCTCAATGACTTATATGCGCGCAGGCTGCATTGTCTAGGTCCCTGGATGTGCCTCGGTGATTTCAACATGATACTCCGCAGCTCAGAGAAGAGCAATCAAAATATTAATAGAACCATGATGGCCAAGTTCCAAAACTTTTTTGACGACCATGAGCTCAAGGAGCTGTACATGCATGGGCGCAAGTTCACTTGGTCGAACGAGAGAAATACCCCAACCCTGACCAATATTGATAGGATGCTTGTTTCGGTTGAATAGGAGTTGGCTTTTCCAGACTATCTCATGCAAGCACTATCCACTAGTGCGTCTGATCATGCACCTCTCCACCTCTCCACGAGCAACACCTATGGAGCCAGGAGACGCTTTCGGTTTGAACTGTACTGGACCAAGCTTGAGGGCTTTGAAGAGGCGATCTGTGAAGCTTGGGTCTGTAGCAATGATATCTTCAATCCTTTTAAAAGGTTGGACGCGGTCTTCAGGAATACCGCGTCCTATTTGCAAGCTTGGGGCCAAAGAAAGACCGGTAACATCAAGATCCTCATGAAGGTTGCAAACTGGTTAATTGCGAGACTTGATAGAGCACAAGAGAGGTGACCCTTGACCCTGCTGGAAATCTGGTTGCGGCGAACTTTGAAGCTCTCCTTGCTTGGTCTTGCATCCCTCGAGCGCACCCTTGACAGGCAAAGATCCAGGATCCGTTGGCTGCGGGAGGGTGACGCGAACACCAAGCTGTTTCAAGCGGTAGCCAACGGAAGACTGATACGTCTCCGCCGTATCTATAATTTTTGATTGTTCCATGCCAATATTATTCAACTTTCATATACTTTTGGCAACTTTTTATACTATTTTTCGGACTAACATATTGATACAGTGCCCAGTGCCAGTTCCTGTTTGTTGCATGTTTTTTGTTTCGCAGAATATCCATATCAAACGGAGTCCAAACGGAATAAAAACTGACGGAGATTTGTTTGGAATATATATGATTTTTGGGAAGAAGAATCCACGCGAGACGATGCTCGACGGGCCCACGAGGTAGGGGGCGCGCCCTGGGGAGGCAGGCGCGCCTCTGACCCTCGTGGCCACCCCGTAAGGCGGTTGATGCCCTTCTTTCGCCGCAAGAAAGCTAATATCCGGATAGAGATCGTATTAAAATTTCAGCCCAATCGGAGTTACGGATCTCCGGGAATATAAGAAACGGTGAAAGAGAAGAATCTGAAAACGCAGAAACAGAGAGAGACAGAGAGACAGATCCAAACTCGGAGGGGCTCTCGCCCCTCCCGTGCCATGGAGGCCATGGACTAGAGGGGAAACCCTTCTCCCATCAAGGGAGGAGGTCAAGGAAGAAGAAGGAGGAGGGGGGCTCTCTCCCCCTCGCTTCCGGTGGCACCGGAGTGCCACCGGGGGCCATCATCATCACCGCGATCTACACCAACACCTCCGCCATATTCACCAACATCTCCATCACCTTCCCCCTCTATCTACAACGGTCCACTCTCCCGCAACCCATTGTACCCTCTACTTGAACATGGTGCTTTATGCTTCATATTATTATCCAATGATGTGTTGCCATCGTATGATGTCTGAGTAGATTTTTGTTGTCCTGTCGGTGGTTGATGAATTGCTATGATTGATTTAATTTTCTTGTGGTTATATTGCTGTCCTTTGGTGCCCATCATATGATTGCGCGCTTGGATCACACCCTAGGGTTAGTCGTATATTGATAGGACTATGTATTGGAGGGAAAGAGTGACAGAAGCTTCAACCTAGCATAGAAATTGATGCATACGGGATTGAGGGGGGACCAATATATCTTAATGCTATGGTTGGGTTTTACCTTAATGAACATTAGTAGTTGCGGATGCTTGCTAATAGTTCCAATCATAAGTGCATAGAATTCCAAGTCAGGGATGACATGCTAGCAGTGGCCTCTCCCACATAATACCTGTTATCGGTCTAGTAAAGTAGTCAATTTCTTAGGGGCAATTTCGCAACTCCTACCACCACTTTTCCACACTCACTATATTTACTTTATTGTTTCTTTATCTAAATAGCCCCTACTTTTTATTTACATACTCTTTATTATCTTGCAAACCTATCCAACAACACCTACAAAGTACTTCTAGTTTCATACTTGTTCTAGGTAAAGCGAATGTCAAGCGTGCGTAGAGTTGTATCGGTGGTCGATAGAACTTGAGGGAATATTTGTTCTACCTTTAGCTCCTCGTTGGGTTCGACACTCTTACTTATCCAAAACTGTTGCGATCCCCTATACTTGTGGGTTATCAAGACCTTTTTCTGGCACCATTGCCGGGGAGCAATAGCGTGGGGTGAATATTCTCGTGTGTGCTTGTTTGCTTTATCACTAAGTAATTTTTATTTGCTGTTCTTAGTTGTTTTCTATCTTTAGTTATGGGTAGGAAACGCAAAATACCAAAAAAATTAGTTGTACCTACTGAACCAATGGTTGAAGAACCACTCAAAATCTATCACACTGCTGAAGCTTATTACTTGGATCATCTTCGATCCCTTTGTGCCCGTGCCGAAACCCCAACTAGCTTAGTTGAGGGCAAAGCTTTAGATGAGCATGCTTGTTATGTGCGACACCGTATATCTGAAAAAGGGAAACTATTATGGGGTCAAATTCAACGTTTGCAATGCTATGCTTGGAATTTATGTGAAATATATGATTTTACTTGTTGCTCTGAAAACCCTAAGAAACACCTTCCCTACCAATGTGAGTTTATTGATAATGGAATCTTATCTTCATATGCTAAGGGTGTTTATAATTACTATGATGTTCAACAAATTGAAGAATTTGTTGCTTCTAAGGGTGCTTTTGAAATTGATTCTTTGATTGAAAAGTATGATGCTACTCTTTACAAATCTGATTTTTTTCCATATTTAAATATTGCTATGATAATTATGCTTCTAATGCTTATGTTAAACCATATATTGAGAACTACTCTGCTGTACAAGAAGAGATTAATATTTTGCAGGAGTCTATGGAAGAAGAAATTGATGAAACTGTGAGCTCATTGGATGAAAAAGATGAGGAGCAGAGCGAAGAACAAAAGGAGGAAGAGCGGATTAGCTACCCGTGCCCACCTTATAATGAGAGTAACTCTTCAACTCATACATTGTCTAATTTCCCTTCGTGCTTACCGAAGGATGATTGCAATGCTGATTGTTATGATCCCGTCGATTCTTTTGAAATATCCTTTTTTGATGATGCTTGCTATGCTTGTGGCCAAGATGCCAATATGAATTATGCTTATGGTGATGAACTTGCTATAGTTCCTTATGTTAAACATGAAATTGTTGCTATTGCACCCACGCATGATAGTCCTATTATCTTTTTGAATTCTCCCGACTACACTATATCGGAGAAGTTTGCACTTATTAAGGATTATATTGATGGGTTGCCTTTTACCGTTGCACATGATGATTTTGATGAATATAATATGCATGTGCTTGCTGCTCCTACTTGCAATTATTATGAGAGAGGAACTATATCTCCACCTCTCTATGTTTCCAATATGATAAAATTGCAAGAAACTGTTTATACTATGCATTGGCCTTTACTTTGTGTGCATGGATTGTTCTTTTATGACATGCCGATGCATAGAAAGAGAGTTAGACTTTGTTGTTACATGATATATGTTACTTTGTGCCCACTACTAAATTCTAAATCATTGTTAATTAAAATTGGCTTTGATATACCTTGGGATCCGGGCGGATTCATTACTTGAGCACTATATGCCTAGCTTAATGGCTTTAAAGAAAGCGCTGCCAGGGAGACAACCCGGAAGTTTTAGGGAGTCATTTATTTCTGTTGAGTGCTTTCTTATAGTTTAAAAACAACAAAAATAAAGAGGGTAACCCAAAACTTTTTCAAAAAGGAAAGCGAAAGTGAGAAAGACAAGCATTGTTGAAGTGGGAGCTAGCCTTGAACTTTGTTCATGCTCACGGAAACTTTGTGAATCATGATTACATAAACTTTTCAATAAAAATAATTATCCCCCTGTACAATTCCATTGTATTATAAAAATAATGTGCCAAGGTTTGCCTTTAGGATGTTTACATTTGCTTGATGGTTTGTACGGTGCAGGACAAAAACTTTGGCTGTAGTGCGCCATTTTACATTTTTAGTTGGAACGTCAAATGGTTCTGATTATTTTTTCACTGTCTTCCTATACAATTTTTTTATCTTTCCTAATTTTGGTAGAATTTTTCAAGTATCATAAGTATGGTGAATGTTCAGATTATTACAGACTGTTCTGTTTTTAGACAGATTCTGTTTTTGATGCATAGTTTGCTTGTTTTGATGAAACTATCAATTTATATCAGTGGATTAAGCCATGAAAAAGTTATATTACAGTAGACACAATGCAAAAACAAAATATGAATTGGTTTGCAACAATACTTAGAGTAGTGATTTGCTTTATTATACTAACGGATCTTACCGAGTTTTCTGTTGAAGTTTTGTGTGGATGAAGTGTTCGATGATCGAGAAGGTCTCGATGTGAGAAGAAGGAAGAGAGGCAAGAGCTCAAGCTTGGGGATGCCCGAGGCACCCCAAGTAAATATTCAAGGAGACTCAAGCGTCTAAGCTTGGGGATGCTGGGAAGGCATCCCCTCTTTCTTCAACAAGTATCGATATGTTTCGGATTCGTTTCGTTCATGCGATATGTGCAATCTTGGAGCGTCTTTTGCATTTAGTTTTCATCTTTCTTTTATGCACCATGCTGGTATGAGATAGTCCTTGGTTGATTTATAGAATTCTCATTGCACTTCACTTATATCTTTTGAGTATGGCTTTATAGAATGCTTCATGTGCTTCGCTTATATCATTTGAAGTTTGGATTGCCTGTTTCTCTTTACATAGAAAACCGCCATTTGTAGAATGCTCTTCTGCTTCACTTATATTTGTTAGAGCATGGGCATATCTTTTGTAGAAAGAATTAAACTCTCTTGCTTCACTTATATCTATTTAGAGAGATGACAGGAACTGGTCATTCACATGGTTAGTCATAAAATCCTACATAAAACTTGTAGATCACTGAATATGATATGTTTGATTCCTTGCAATAGTTTTGCGATATAAAGATGGTGATATTAGAGTCATGCTAGTGGGTAGTTGTGGATTGTAGAAATACTTGTGTTGAGGTTTGTGATTCCCGTAGCATGCACGTATGGTGAACCGTTATGTAACGAAGTCGGAGCATGATTTATTTATTGATTTTGTTCCTTATGAGTGGCGGTCGGGGACGAGCGATGGTCTTTTCCTACCAATATATCCCCCTAGGACCTTGCACGTAGTACTTTCTTTCGATGACTAATAGATTTTTGCAATAAGTATGTGAGTTCTTTATGACTAATGTTGAGTCCATGGATTATACGCACTCTCACCCTTCCACCATTGCTAGCCTCTCTAGTATCGCGCAACTTACGCCGGTACCTTAAACCCATCATATACCTTCCTCAAAACAGCCACCATACCTACCTATCATGGCATTTCCATAGCCATTCCGAGATATATTGCCATGCAACTTCCATCATCATCATATACATGACTTGAGCATCATTGTCATATTGCTTTGCATGATCGTAAGATAGCTAGCATGATGTTTTCATGGCTTGTCCGTTTTTTGATGTCATTGCTACGCTAGATCATTGCACATCCCGGTACACCGCCGGAGGCATTCATAAGGAGTCATATCTTTGTTCTAGTATCGAGTTGTAATATTGAGTTGTAAGTAAATAAAAGTGTGATGATCATCATTATTAGAGCATTGCCCCAGTGAGGAAAGGATGATGGAGACTATGATTCCCCCATAAGTCGGGATGAGAATCCGGACTTTACAAAAAAATAAAAGAGGCCAAAGAAGCCCAAATAAAAAAAAAGAGGCCAAAGAAGCCCACCAAAAAAATAAAAATAAGTTGAGAGAAAAAGAGAGAAGGGGCAGTGCTACTATCCTTTTTCCACACTTGTGCTTCAAAGTAGCACCATGTTCTTCATATAGAGAGTCTCTTGAGTTATCACTTTCATATACTAGTGGGAATTTTCATTATAGAACTTGGCTTGTATATTCCGATGATGGGCTTCCTCAAATGCCCGAGGTCTTCATGAGCAAGCAAGTTGGATGCACACCCACTTAGTTTCAGTTGGAGCTTTCATACACTTATAGCTCTAGTGCATCCGTTGCATGGCAATCCCTACTCACTCACATTGATATCTATTGATGGGCATCTCCATAGCCCGTTGATACGCCTAGTTGATGTGAGACTATCTTCTCCTTTTTGTCTTCTCCACCATCATATTCTATTCCACCTATAGTGCTATGTCCATGGCTCACGCTCATGTATTGCGTGAAAGTTGAAAAGGTTTGAGAACGTCAAAAGTATGAAAAAATTGCTTGACTTGTCATTGGGGTTGTGCATGATCTGAATATTTTGTGTGGTGGAGATGGAGCATAGCCAGACTATATGATTTTGTAGGGATAACTTTCTTTGTCCATGTTATTTTGAAAAGACATGATTGCTTTATTAGTAGGCTTGAAGTATTACTGTTTTTATGTCAAATGATAGACTATTGCTTTGAATCACTCGTGTCTTAATATTCATGCCATGATTAGATATGTGATCAAGATTATGCTAGGTAGCATTCCACATCAAAAATTATCTTTTTTATCATTTACCTACTCAAGGACGAGCAGGAATTAGGCTTCGGGATGCTGATACGTCTCCGTCGTATCTATAATTTTTGATTGTTCCATGCCAATATTATTCAACTTTCATATACTTTTGGCAACTTTTTATACTATTTTTGTGACTAACATATTGATCCAGTGCCAGTTCCTGTTTGTTGCATGTTTTTTGTTTCGTAGAATATCCATATCAAACGGAATCCAAACGGAATAAAAACTGACGGAGATTTTTTTGGAATATATATGATTTTTGGGAAGAAGAATCCACGCGACATGATGCTCGAGGGGCCCACGAGGTAGGGGGGCACGCCCTGGGGAGGCAGGCGCGCCCCTGACCCTCGTGGCCACCCCGTAAGGCGGTTGATGCACTTCTTTCGCCGCAAGAAAGCTAATATCCGGATAGAGATTGTGTTAAAATTTCAGCCCAATCGGAGTTACGGATCTCCGGGAATATAAGAAACGGTGAAAGGGAAGAATCTGAAAACGCAGAAACAGAGAGAGACAGATCCAATTTCGGAGGGGCTCTCGCCCCTCCCATGCCATGGAGGCCATGGACCAGAGGGGAAACCCTTCTCCCATCTAGGGAGGAGGTCAAGGAAGAAGAAGGAGGAGGGGGGCTCTCTCCCCCTCGCTTCCGGTGGCACCGGAGTGCCACCGGGGGCCATCATCATCACCGCGATCTACACCAACACCTCTGCCATCTTCACCAACATCTCCATCACCTTCCCCCCTCTATCTACAGCAGTCCACTCTCCCTCAACCCGCTATACCCTCTACTTGAACATGGTGCTTTATGCTTCATATTATTATCCAATGATGTGTTGCCATCCTATGATGTCTGAGTAGATTTTCGTTGTCCTGTCGGTGGTTGATGAATTGCTATGATTGATATAATTTGCTTGTGGTTATTTTGCTGTCCTTTGGTGCCCATCATATGATTGCGCGCATGGATCACACCCTAGGGTTAGCTGTATGTTGATAGGACTATGTATTGGAGGGCAAGAGTGACAGAAGCTTCAACCTAGCATAGAAATTGATGCATACAGGATTGAAGGGGGACCAATATATCTTAATGCCATGGTTGGGTTTTACCTTAATGAACATTAGTAGTTGCAGATGCTTGCTAATAGTTCCAATCATAAGTGCATAGAATTCCAAGTCAGGGATGACATGCTAGCAGTGGCCTCTCCCACATAATACTTGCTATCGGTCTAGTAAAGTAGTCAATTGCTTGAGGGGCAATTTCGCAACTCCTACCACCACTTTTCCACACTCGCTATATTTACTTTATTGTTTCTTTATCTAAGCATCCCCTACTTTTTATTCACGTACCCTTTATTATCTTGCAAACCCATCAAACAACACCTACAAAGTACTTCTAGTTTCATACTTGTTCTAGGTAAAGCGAACGTCAAGCGTGCGTAGAGTTGTCTCGGTGGTCGATAGAACTTGAGGGAATATTTGTTCTACCTTTAGCTCCTCGTTGGGTTCGACACTCTTACTTATCGAAAACTGTTGTGATCCCCTATACTTGTGGGTTATCAAAGACGCGCCAAGAACTTCATCCCCTGCATCAAAAGAGGAGAGGAAATCATCACTGATCAAGTGAGAAAAGAGGAGGTTTTCTTTGAGGCCTTTGAAAATCTGCTTGGGAAGGTCGGCGTCCGCGAGAACACGATTGATCTTGAATACCTTCAGACCCCCGAATGCAACCTAGATGATCTCGAGCTTATGTTCACTGAAGAGGAAGTTTGGAGCATAATTAAAGAGATTCCGACCGATAGAGCTCCAGGACCCGATGGTTTCATTGGCACTTTTTACCACACTGCTTGGCCTATCATTAAAGGAGATATCATGGCTGCGCTACTGAAACTATATGTGGGAGATGGACGAGGCTTCGAGAAGCTCAATCGCGCGCACATTGTATTGATCCCCAAAGTCCCGGATGCCCTGGAAGTTGGTGACTACCGCCCCATTAGGCTACCCCATAGCTTTGCCAAGCTCTTCGCCAAGCTTCTCACGACCAGGGTTCGCCCCGCATGTTTGAAATCGTGGCCATCAACCAATCAGCTTTCATCAAGGGAAGAAACATCCACGACAACTACCTCCTTGTCAGACAACTTGCCAGGAAACTTCGTGCTAGAAAGGAGAAGGGGCTGTTTCTCAAACTGGATATATCTAAAGCGTTCGACTCTCTGTCGTGGCCATTCCTCATGGAGAACTTAAGGGCGAGGGGCTTTGTTCAGAAGTGGATTACCTGTATCTCGATCCTCCTTAAAACAACAAACACCCGGGTGGTGGTCAATGGTGTTCCAGCTAGAAGATTCCATCATGCCAAGGGCCTAAGGCAAGGGGACCCGGTCTCACCTCTCCTCTTCGTCATCGCCATGGACTCCCTCACCTCCATCATTAGCAAGGCAACTAAGGATGGAATCCTCAGTTCTTTGAGAGGTGTCACGGCTACGCAGAGGCTTTCCCTTTATGCCGATGATCTTGCGCTGTTCTTGAGGCCCTCCGTGCAAGATCTTACCTTTGTCAAGGCCACGTTCAATATCTTTGGCGAAGCTTCTGGCCTTCGAATCAACTATAGCAAATCAAATGCAATCCTCATCAAACACAACGAGATTGATCGTCAGAGAGTGGAATCGATACTACATTGCAAGATGGGCAGCTTCCCATGCCGCTATCTTGGCCTTCAGCTCGTGATCAACCAGCTTACTAGGACGGACTGGCAGCCGCTCCTCGATCAAGTCAGGAAGTTCATTCCTGCTTGGCAACAAGGCCTCATCCAGTGACCTGGAAGATTGATCCTGGTCAAAACTGTCATCGCTGCAAGGCCGGTTCACCAACTCCTTGTGCTCGACCCACCCCTCTGGGTTCTTGAGGAGATCAACAAGTGGATGCGCTCTTTCTTCTGGTCCGGCAAAGAGAAGAGTCATGGCGTACAATGCCTTGTCACTTGGGACACGTTTGCAAACCAACTTTGCTCGGAGGCCTAGGAGTAAAGAATCTAGCGCTGCAAGCTCTGGCACTGCGCGTCCGTTGGGAATGGTTAAGAAGATCTGATCCGAGTAGACCATGGCAAGGACTAAACCTGATCGTGGATGAACAAGCACGTGAGGTCTTCAACAGCTTTGTCAATATTAAGGTGGGAGAGGGATCTAAAGTTCTCTTTTGGAGAGATCGCTGGATCCACGGCGCGACGGTCGCTGACATAGCCCCATTAATCCACGCGATGGTCAGTACAAGGATCAGGAACAGAAGAACGGTGAGAGATGCGCTCAACGACAATGCCTAGACGGTTGATGTGCAAGGGGAGCTATCTTTCTTGGGCCACATGCAAGTTTACTCTCTGTGCCAGGCCATCAGTACTGTGGAGAGAAATCTGGATGAGCCGGACCAATTCCTCCGGCCTTGCCATGCGTCTGGCAAATACAACGCTAGTTCCACTTATAGATGGCTTTACATGGGGCAAATCAAAACCCCCACCGCAGGCTGCATCTGGCGAAGTTGGGCGCCGTTAAAGTGCAAAATCTGCATGTGGCTCGCCAGCCAACGCCGCCTATGGACTTCTGACCGGCGAGCTCGTCATGGCCTCCAAGATACGGTGTCCACCTGTTACACTTGCTTGCAAGATGAGGACAACCCCGATCACATCCTCGCTCATTGTGGTTATGCTAAAGAAGTGTGGCACTCCTGTTTCAGTGAATGGAGACTCAACGTGCAAATCCCATCCACCGATGCCACCTTCTTACAATGGTGGCTCGACCAAAGGAGACAACTCAATGGCAAGCTCAGAAGAGGATTCGATTCCATCACCATCCTAATTGCATGGGCCCTCCGGAAGCAACGCAATGCGCGTGTGTTCAACAATGTCTCGAGACAAAGATCGGCTGCACAACTCAAAACAGAGATCCTAGATGAGATTGATGATTGGAGGAAGGCCGAGTTAGGCGGAGTGGGTGCTTTAGACCCTTTCGCGAGAGAGTAGTCATGGGTTTTAGGAAGTTGGCATCGAGTGGGTTCCCCCTACGAGCTGTTCGCACCTCGTTAGGGTTCTTGTACATAATTTTCCGCCTTCTATAAAAATATGGTATGCCTTTGGCATACTCTCGAAAAAAGACCTCTCTTTCTTTATTACTTCCTATTAATTGCAACGATGACCAAAACTGTGTTTGTCAACCCTCAACAACTTTTATTCATCATACTCTTTCTATGTGAGCTCATTACTCTCCATAGGACTCATATGATCTCTTTGTTTCTTTTTATTTCTTTCTCTTTTCTTTTATTCCTTTAGGATCATGGCAAAATAATCAAGCCCTTGACTCAACACTAATCTTTATTATATAGCTCACGGACTCGATTACATAGAAGGATAATAAAGCAAAACTCACAACTAGATCATACTAAGACTTTTTATTCTACTAGATCAAGATATTACCAAAAGGATCGAACTAAGAAAAACGGTAAAGATAAAAGTGATGGTGATACGATACCGGGGCACTCCCCCAAGCTTGGCAGTTGCCAAGTGGAGCGCCCATACCAGATACTCAATTCTTCTTTGTTAGTGGAGACGGTGGTGACTTTGTTGATGGTGTAGGCTTCTTCCTTAGTTTGCGTTTGAGGACAGAATTTTGGTCCCTTAGGTCCTCGATCTCCTGCTCCAAACTAAGTATCTTTTTGCATAGTTCCTGTTTGTTCTCCCGCAAGAGGCGAAAAGGGATAAACTCGATCTTAGGTTTGTTTACCCTATCCGGGAGGCTTGACTTTTTGAACTCCACATGCATGTCCCCAGGTTGAGGTAGTGGGACTTCATCTTCATCTGAGCTCGTCTCCTCCTTTCCTTTGGGTTCATAGTCCTCTTCTTCTTCTTCCGTAGTCCAACCACAGTGCTCCACATCCCCATAGACCTTAGGATCTGCGAGGTAATCAGCCACATAGCTTTCTCCTTCCGAATCCTGGGACGACATGTTGCTCTGTCTGCAGTAGGACAGCTCAAAACAAAGACAAGAGATATTTGCATGATACGGGAGTCAAAACCCCCGGCAGATTATATAATGAATTTTTACCGACCAAAATATGTGTCGTGTACGAAAACGGAGTCTGGAGAGCACACGAGGTGCCCACGAGGTAGGGGGGCGTGCCCTCCACCCTCGTGGAGCCCTCATGTCCTTCTCGGACTGCTGCTTCTTTTTCTATTTTTCTAAATATTCCAAAACGGAGAAATATTGCCTTAAAAACTGTTTTGGAGTCGGTTTACTTACCGTACCACATACCTATTCCTTTTCGGAGCCTGAAACGTTCCGGAAAGTGTCCCTTGTGTATTCCTCCGGGGTTACGGTTTCAATAACATTGGTTTCAACATTTATGGGATTACCTGAGATATAATGTTTGATTCTTTGACCGTTCACCACCTTCGGATTTGTTCCTTCGAAGTTGTTGATTTTATGGCACCGGAACGGTAGACCTCCTCGATAACGTAAGGACCTTCCCATTTAGAGAGAAGCTTTCATGACAAAAAATCTTAAACGAGAGTTGTATAGCAATACATAATCACCTACATTAAACTCACGCTTTTGTATCCTTTTGTCATGCCATCTTTTAACTTTTTCTTTAAACAACTTGGCATTTTCATAGGCTTGGGTTCTCCATTCATCAAGTGAGCTAATATAAAATAACCTCTTCTCACCGGAAAGTTTAAAATCATAATTAAGTTCTTTAATAGCCCAATAAGCCTTGTGTTCTAGTTCGAGAGGTAAGTGACATGCTTTTTCATAGACCATTTTATACGGAGACATACCCATAGGATTTTTATATGCAGTTCTATAGGCCCATAATGCATCATCAAGTTTCTTGGACCAATTCTTTCTAGACCTATTAACAGTCTTTTGCAAAATTAATTTGAGTTCTCTATTACTCAATTCTACTTGACCACTAGACTGAGGGTGATAAGTGAAAGATCGTGGATGTCGCCTAGAGAGGGGGGGGGTGAATAGGCGTTTTAAAATAATTACGGTTTATGCTTGAACAAATGCGGAATAAACCTAGCGGTTAATTTGTCAAGAACAAAACCTACAACAACTAGGCTCACCTATGTGCACCAACAACTTATGCTAAGCAAGATAAACTACTAGGTGATAGCAAGATATATGACAAGAAACAATATGGCTATCACAAAGTAAAGTGCATAAGTAAAGAGCTCGGGTAAGAGATAACCGAGGCACGCGAAGACGACGATGTATCCTGAAGTTCACACCCTTGTGGATGCTAATCTCCGTTTGGAGCGGTGTGGAGGCACAATGCTCCCCAAGAAGCCACTAGGGCCACTGTAATCTCCTCACGCCCTTGCACAATGCAAGATGTCGTGATTCCACTAAGGGACCCTTGAGGGCGGTCACCGAACCCGTACAAATGGCAACCCTTGGGGGCGGTCACCGAACCCGTACACTTTGGCAACCCTTGGGGGCGGTCACCGGTACCCGTCAAATTGCTCGGGGCGATCTCCACAACCTAATTAGAGACCCCGAAGCTTGCCCGAAGCTTTACACCACAATGATTGAGCTCCGAACAACACCAACCATCTAGGGCGCCAAGGCACCCAAGAGGAACAAGCTCTAGGGTGCCCAAACACCCAAGAGTAATAAGCTTCACAAACTTCACTTCCACGTATCACCGTGGAGAACTCAAACTGATGCACCAAAAGCAATGGCAAGGGCACACGGAGTGCCCAAGTCCTTCTCTCTCAAATCCCACCGGAGCAACTAATGCTAGGGAGGAAAATGAGAGGAAGAACAAGAAGGAGAACACCAAGAACTCCAAGATCTAGATCCAAGGGGTTCCCCTCACATAGAGGAGAAAGTGATTGGTGGAAATGTGGATCTAGATCTCCTCTCTCTTTTCCCTCAAAAACTAGCAAGAATCCATGGAGGGATTGAGAGTTAGCAAGCTCAAAGAAGGTCAACAATGGGGGCAAAAACGAGCTCAAGAGATAGAGAACCATTGGGGAAGAAGACCCCCTTAAATAGGACCCCACGAATCTGCCCGTTATGTACAGAATAACATAGGAGCGGTACAACCTCTATGAGCACCGGTACAACCGGTAACAGGCAATAAGCGGTACAAACGGCCCACAACCGCCCAATAACCGCATCACAATAGAGACCAGTCCGGTGATAGAGCGGTACATGACCGGTACAACCTCCGGACCAATTCTGGAGCGGTACAACTGCTCCAAACACCGGTTGTATCGGTCAAGCGGTACAACCTCTCCATGGGGCGGTACAACCTCTCTGTGTAAAACAGGCAATATCAAAACAACCACAACTTTCGCATACGAGCTCTGAATAAAACGAAACCAAGTTTGTTGGAAAGCTAATGACAAGGGCTAACAGAATCTTGAGAGAAATAACAATAAGAAACAAATGAGAAAAGGATCAAAATAAAATGGTGAGAACCCATCCTCGGAAAAGACCGATAAAACCTCCAACACCGAAAACATCATAGAAGATGCATGCGAACTCCGTTTTCGATGAACTCAAGCTTGTCATCAAGATGACCATAAGCTCTAAGACTCACAAATGAAACCAAACAAGAACCAAGAAAGATGATGCAAGGATGCAATGGTTTGAGCTCTCGACTAATGATACGATCAAGCTACTCCCTAGAGAGCCCCCCTTGATAGTACGACAATCGATCCTACAACCCGGTCTCCCAACTACCACTATGAGACCGGTAAAATAGAAAACCTATCAAGGGCAAACCTTTGCCTTGCACATAGTCCACTTGAGCTAGATGATGACGATCTTGACTTCCTCAAGTTGGACCACCTTTCTTGATTGTGTTGGCTCGATGAAGACTAGTTGATTGCTCCCCCATACTCCACTATGGGTGAGCCACTCTTTGGCATATCTTCACAATTCCATTGACACCACAATGGACAGCAAGCTTCAAGCTTGATTGCTCCCCCATACTCCATTATGGGTGAGCCACTCTTCGAGTTGCTCCACTTGAACTTGCACACTACAAACTTGATGACGATCACCACTTGATGTCATCCTCCATGGGTTGTATGAGATCTTCCTCTTGACGCAAGACCATGGAAACATACCTAACCCCACAAAGAACTCTCACGTAGACCATGGGTTAGTACACAAAGCGTAATGGACAATGCTTACCATACCATGGGATCACTTGATCCCTCTCGGTACTTCTTCTACGCTTTGTGAGTTGATCAACTTGATTCACTCTTGACTTAGTCTTGATCAACATTGAATCTTTCCAACTCTCTTCATTTGGATGATGTCTTGAAGGTAAACATGAATGATCACACAGTCTTCTTCTTCAAGACATGCTTGCAATAAGCTCAACTCACACATGACCACTCTTTGGATAATTCCTTGAAAAGCACTTTGGCCATCTCAACTCACACATGGCCAATCTTTGGATAATTCCTTGAAAAGCACTTTGTCCATCTCATAAACTCCTTGAAACCAACACATGGACTTCAAGACAATCCTATGGACAAATGCTTCAAATATAACTCAAGGCAACCGTTAGTCCATAGAGATTGTCATCAATTACCAAAACCACACATGGGGGCACCGCATGTCCTTTCAATATCCCCCATTTTGGTAATTGATGACAATAACTTTCAAGAGAGTTTATATAAGGAATTATTTATCACCATGCAATGCAACAACCAATAATGCATGTGTATGAGATGCAATTGCTTAGGTACAAAACCAAAGCAAGAAGAAAAAACTCTCTAAACTTATCCACAAAACTCTCTGAAACTTCTCCCCAATTGGCATCGATTGCCAAAATGGGCGAAAAGCTTAGAAGGCCAATATAAATTGTGTTCCTCCATAAGTTGTGTATTTCTCAACAAGAGAGTGGAATGCCATACACATATCCAAAGGTAATACTGTTGGGTTTCGTAGTAATTTCAAAAATTTTCCTACGCACACTCAAGATCATGTGATGCATATCAACGAGAGGGGAGAGTGTTGTCTACGTACCAACGCAGACCGACTGCGGAAGCGATCACACAACGTAGAGGAAGTAGTCGTACGTCTTCACGATCCAACCGATCAAGCACCGAAACTACGGCACCTCCGAGTTCAAGCACACGTTCAGCTCGATGACGATCCCCGGAGTCCGATCCAGCAAAGTGTCGGGGAAGAGTTCCGTCAGCACGACGGCGTGGTGACGATCTTGATGAACTACAGCAGCAGGGCTTCGCCTAAACTCCGCAACAGTATTATCGAGGTATATGGTGGCAGGGGGCACCGCACACGGCTAAGGAATAGATCACGTGGATCAACTTGTGTGTCTAGAGGTGCCCCCTGCCTCCGTATATAAAGGAGCCAAGGGGGAGGGCTGGCCGGCCAAGGAGGGGAGGCGCAGGAGAGTCCTACTCCCTCCGGGAGTAGGATTCCTCCCCCCAATCCTAGTCCAACTAGGATTCCTCGGAGGGGAAGGGAGAGAGGGGGGCCGGCCACCTTCTCCTAGTCCTAATAGGACTAGGGGAGGGGGAAGTGGCGCAACCACCTTGGGCTGCCCCTTTCTCTTTTCCACTAAGGCCCATGAAGGCCCATATGGCTCCCGGGGGGTTCCGGTGACCCTCCCGGTACTCCGGTAAAATCCCGATTTCACCCGGAACACTTCCGATGTCCAAACATAGGCTTCCAATATATCAATATTTATGTCTCGACCATTTCGAGACTCCTCGTCATGTCCGTGATCACATCCGGGACTCCGAACAACCTTCGGTACATCAAAATGCATAAACTCATAATATAACTGTCATCGTAACCTTAAGCATGCGGACCCTACGGGTTCGAGAACAATGTAGACATGACCGAGACATGTCTCAGTCAATAACCAATAGCGGGACCTGGATGCCCATATTGGCTCCTACATATTCTATGAAGATCTTTATTGGTCAGACCGCATAACAACATACGTTGTTCCCTTTGTCATCGGTATGTTACTTGCCCGAGATTCGATCGTCGGTATCCAATACCTAGTTCAATCTCGTTACCGGCAAGTCTATTTACTCGTTCCGTAATACATCATCTCACAACTAACATATTAGTTGTAATGCTTGCAAGGATTATGTGATGTGTATTACCGAGAGGGCCCAGAGATACCTCTCCGACAATCGGAGTGACAAATCCTAATCTCGAAATACGCCAACCCAACATCTACCTTTGGAGACACCTGTAATGCTCCTTTATAATCACCCAGTTACGTTGTGACGTTTGGTAGCACCCAAAGTGTTCCTCCGGTAAACGGGAGTTGCATAATCTCATAGTCATAGGAACATGTATAAGTCATGAAGAAAGCAATAGCAACATACTAAACGATCGGGTGCTAAGCTAATGGAATGGGTCATGTCAATCAGATCATTCGACTAATGATGTGACCTCGTTAATCAAATAACAACTCATTGTTCATGGTTAGGAAACATAACCATCTTTGATTAACGATCTAGTCTAGTAGAGGCATACTAGTGACACTTTGTTTGTCTATGTATTCACACATGTATTATGTTTCCGGTTAATACAATTCTAGCATGAATAATAAACATTTATCATGATTATAAGGAAATATACAATAACTTTATTATTGCCTCTAGGGCATATTTCCTTCAGTCTCCCACTTGCACTAGAGTCAATAATCTAGATTACACTGTAATGAATCTAACACCCATGGAGCTTGGTGCTGATCATGTTTTGCTCGTGGAAGAGGCTTAGTCAACGGGTCTGCAACATTCAGATCCGTATGTATCTTGCAAATCTCTATGTCTCCCACCTGGACTAGATCCCGGATGGATTGAAGCGTCTCTTGATGTGTTTGGTCTTTTGTGAAATCTGGATTCCTTTGCCAAGGCAATTGCACCAGTATTGTCACAAAAGATTTTCATTGGACCGATGCACTAGGTATGACACCTAGATCGGATATGAACTCCTTCATCCAGACTCCTTCGTGCTGCTTCCGAAGCAGCTATGTACTCCGCTTCACATGTAGATCCCGCTACGACGCTTTGTTTAGAACTGCACCAACTGACAGCTCCACCGTTTAATGTAACACGTATCGGTTTGCGATTTAGAATCGTCCGGATCAGTGTCAAAGCTTGCATCAACGTAACCTTTACGTGAGCTCTTTGTCACCTCCATATACGAGAAACATATCTTAGTCCTTTTCAGGTATTTCAGGATGTTCTTGACCGCTGTCCAGTGATCCACTCCTGGATTACTTTGGTACCTCCCTGCTAAACTTATAGCAAGGCACACATCAGGTCTGGTACACAGCATTGCATACATGATAGAGCCTATGGCTGAAGCATAGGGAACATCTTTCATATTCTCTCTATCTTCTGCAGTGGTCGGGCATTGAGTCTTACTCAACTTCACACCTTGTAACACAGGCAAGAATTTCTTTGCTTGATCCATTTTGAACTTCTTCAAAATCTTGTCAAGGTATGTGCTTTGTGAAAGTCCAATTAAGCGTCTTGATCTATCTCTATAGATCTTAATGCCTAATATGTAAGCAGCTTCACCGAGGTCTTTCATTGAAAAACTTTTATTCAAGTATCCCTTTATGCTATCCAGAAATTCTATATCATTTCCAATCAGCAATATGTCATCCACATATAATATCAGAAATGCTACAGAGCTCCCACTCACTTTCTTGTAAATACAGGCTTCTCCAAAAGTCTGTATAAAACCAATGCTTTGATCACACTATCAAAGCATTTATTCCAACTCCGAGAGGCTTGCACCAGTCCATAAATGGATCGCTGGAGCTTGCACACTTTGTTAGTCTTTGGATCGACAAAACCTTCTGGTTGCATCATATACAACTCTTCTTCCAGAAATCCATTAAGGAATGCAGTTTTGACATCCATTTGCCAAATTTCATAATCATAAAATGCGGCAATTGCTAACATGATTCGGACAGACTTAAGCATGCTACGGGTGAGAAGGTCTCATCGTAGTCAATCCTTGAACTTGTGAAAACCTTTTGCACAAGTCGAGCTTTGTAGACAAGTACATTACCGTCAGCGTCAGTCTTCTTCTTGAAGATCCATTTTATTCTCAATTGCTTGCCGATCATCGGGCAAGTCAACCAAAGTCCATACTTTGTTCTCATACATGGATCCCATCTCAGATTTCATGGCTTCAAGCCATTTTGCGGAATCTGGGCTCACCATCGCTTCTTCATAGTTCGTAGGTTCATCATGATCTAGTAGCATGACTTCCAGAACAGGATTACCGTACCACTCTGGCGCGGATCTTACTCTAGTTGATCTACGAGGTTCAGTAGTATCTTGTTCTGAAGTTTCATGATCATCATCATTAGCTTCCTCACTATTGGTGTAGGTGTCAGAAACAGTTTTCTGTGATGTACTACTTTCCAATAAGGGAGTAGGTACAGTTACCTCGTCAAGTTCTACTTTCCTCCCACTCACTTCTTTCGAGAGAAACTCCTTCAAGAAAGTTTCCGAATTTAGCAACAAAAGTCTTGCCTTCGGATCTGTGATAGAAGGTGTATCCAATAGTTTCCTTTGGATATCCTATGAAGACACATTTCTCCGATTTGGGTTCGAGCTTATCAGGTTGAAGCTTTTTCACATAAGCATCGCAGCCCCAAACTTTAAGAAACGACAACTTTGGTTTCTTGCCACCAGTTCATAAGGCGTCGTCTCAACGGATTTTTGATGGTGCCCTATTTAACGTGAATGCGGCCGTCTCTAGAGCGTAACCCCAAAATGATAGCGGTAAATTCAGTAAGAGACATCATAGATCGCACCATATCTAGTAAGTACGATTACGACGTTCGGACACACCATTACGCTGTGGTGTTCCGGGTGGCGTGAGTTGCGAAACTATTCCAATTTTTCAAATGTACACCAAACTCGTAACTCAAATATTCTCCTCCACGATCAGATCGTAGAAACTTTATTTTCTTGTTACGATGATTTTCAACTTCAATCTGAAATTCTTTGAACTTTTCAAATGTTTCAGACTTATGTTTCATTAAGTAGATATACCCATATCTGCTTAAATCATCTGTGAAGGTGAGAAAATAACGATATCCGCCACGAGCCTCAATATTCATCGGACCACATACATCGTATGTATGATTTCCAACAAATCTGTTGCTCTCTCCATAGTACCGGAGAAGGGTGTTTTAGTCATCTTGCCCATGAGGCACGGTTCGCAAGTACCAAGTGATTCATAATCAAGTGGTTTCAAAAGTCCATCAGTATGGAGTTTCTTCATGCGCTTTATACCGATATGACCTAAACGACAGTGCCACAAATAAGTTGCACTTTCATTATCAACTCTGCATCTTTTGGCTTCAACATTATGAATATGTGTATTACTACTATCGAGATTCAATAAGAATAGACCACTCTTCAAGGGTGCATGACCATAAAAGATATTACTCATATAAATAGAACAACCATTATTCTCTGATTTAAATGAATAACCGTCTCGCATCAAACAAGATCCAGATATAATGTTCATGCTTAACGCTGGCACCAAATAACAATTATTTAGGTCTAATATTAATCCCGAAGGTAGATGTAGAGGTAGCGTGCCGACCGCGATCACATCGACTTTGGAACCGTTTCCCACGCGCATCGTCACCTCGTCCTTGCCAATTCGCTTAATCGTAGTCCCTGTTTCGAGTTGCAAATATTAGCAACAGAACCAGTATCAAATACCCAGGTGCTACTGCGAGCTAGTAAGGTACACATCAATAACATGTATATCACATATACCTTTGTTCACCTTGCCATCCTTCTTATCCGCCAAATACTTGGGGCAGTTCCGCTTCCAGTGACCAGTCTGCTTGCAGTAGAAGCACTCAGTTTCAGGCTTAGGTCTAGACTTGGGTTTCTTCTCTTGAGCAGCAACTTGCTTGCGTTCTTCTTGAAGTTCCCCTTCTTCTTCCCTTTGCCCTTTTTCTTGAAACTAGTGGTTTTGACCATCAACACTTGATGCTCCTTTTTGATTTCTACCTCCGCAGCTTTCAGCATTGCGAAGAGCTCGGGAATAGTCTTGTTCATCCCTTGCATATTATAGTTCATCACGAAGCTCTTGTAGCTTGGTGGCAGTGATTGGAGAATTCTGTCAATGACGCAATCATCTGGAAGATTAACTCCCAATTGAATCAAGTGATTATTATACCCAGACATTTTGAGTATATGCTCACTGACAGAACTGTTCTCCTCCATCTTGCAGCTATAGAACTTATTGGAGACTTCATATCTCTCAATCCGGGCATTTGCTTGAAATATTAACTTCAACTCCTGGAACATCTCATATGCTCCATGACGTTCAAAACGTCGTTGAAGTCCCGATTCTAAGCCGTAAAGCATGGCACACTGAACTATCGAGTAGTCATAAGCTTTGCTCTGCCAGACGTTCATAACATCTGGTGTTGCTCCTGCAGCAGGCCTGGCACCCAGCGGTGCTTCCAGGACGTAATTCTTCTGTGCAGCAATGAGGATAATCCTCAAGTTACGGACCCAGTCCGTGTAATTGCTACCATCATCTTTCAACTTTGCTTTCTCAAGGAACGCATTAAAATTCAACGGAACAACAGCACGGAGCCATCTATCTACAATAACATAAACAAGCAAGATACTATCAGGTACTAAGTTCATGATAAATTTAAGTTCAATTAATCATATTACTTAAGAACTCCCACTTAGATAGACATCCCTCTAATCCTCTAAGTGATCACGTGATCCAAATCAACTAAACCATCCGATCATCATGTGAGATGGAAGTAGTTTCAATGGTGAACATCATTATGTTGATCATATCTATATATGATTCAGCTCGACCTTTCGGTCTCCGTGTTCCGAGGCCATATGTTCTGCATATGCTAGGCTCGTCAAGTATAACCCGATGATTGGCGGTCGTGTGATAGGGCTCTGCACGTCAAATAAAGGGTGCAAAACAGTTGCGCACTCTACATGTTCGCGGATACTCAGCGCTGATAATGACGTTGATAGCAAGCATGATAGATAGTGGCTGGGAATCTGTAGGATGCCTTGGCGGTCAGTCTAGTATATGAGTATACGCGTGCGAACTGTTTTGCACCCTTTGTACTTTGAGATAGTAGAGCTATCACACCGCGATTAATCCACACGTTGGTTGTCTCTAGCGAATTAATTTCGCAAACGGCTCGCGCATTACTCTTAGGGAGCAAATTTCGATTGGATAATTTAATTAGTGGCGAGGATATCGGCCTGATTAGTATTATGGTGGCGGATTACTTCGTTCCAGTACAAGAGCAATGATATGTAAATTGTGTAAAACAATTGAGAATAAACTATCATGCAAACAATTATAGTTGCATTGAAATTGATAATGGCATTTTTACAGTTGTAGCTGTGATTTCTGGCCTTTCTTGCGAGTAGGCACTTGGTTCAGGATAGCATCTGGTCGACCGGCTGAGACATCTTATCTGTCTTATCCGGGATGACATTGTTTTATCGTGGCAATCGTTATGGGTTCTACAGTCATATAACCGGGAGTTGTGTCGTAGTAATTAAGAAAGGCAGTTTAGCTAATGCGTAGTGGGCATTTGCTATATTAAGTAAGCCGGCAAACGACAGAATATTACGTGCTTGGAATGCAACCTGCCAGTTGGCTCGGATCAATCATCGCTTTGGTTAAAGGAGCATGCGATCATAACGATCTAATGTCAGATATACTGATTGCAGAGACATACGCAAGATGGACTTGAACCAACATTACGATCACCGATCACAGATGCAAAGTTGCATGACTATCGATAGTTAGATTTAGTACGCATGCTTACGAGTTTGATGAATCGTTGGCTATTTGACGTTTTGAACGTCATGGAGCATATGAGATGTTTCCAGGAGTTGAAGTTAATATTTCAAGCAAATGCCCGGATTGAGAGATATGAAGTCTCCAATAAGTTCTATAGCTGCAAGATGGAGGAGAACAGTTCTGTCAGTGAGCATATACTCAAAATGTCTGGGTATAATAATCACTTGATTCAATTGGGAGTTAATCTTCCAGATGATTGCGTCATTGACAGAATTCTCCAATCACTGCCACCAAGCTACAAGAGCTTCGTGATGAACTATAATATGCAAGGGATGAACAAGACTATTCCCGAGCTCTTGCGATGCTGAAAGCTGCGGAGGTAGAAATCAAAAAGGAGCATCAGTTGAGTGGTTGCAACAAGACCACTAGTTTCAGAGAAAAGGGCAAAGGGAAGAAGAAGGGGAACTTCAAGAAGAACGGCAAGCAAGTTGCTGCTCAGGAGAGAAACCCAAGTCTAGGACCTAAGCCTGAAACTGAGTGCTTCTACTCGCAAGCAGACTGGTCACTGGAACGGAACTGACATAGTATTCTGGTCGATTGATGTATATGCGGAATGTGATACAAAGGCATATATGATTATGAATACATACATGTTATTGACTATGTGTACGAACTTACTTAAATGCATCTGCAGTAGACACCTGCGGTATTTGATAGACTGTTTCTGTTGTAATATGATGAATCGAACCGCGCACTGTTGTAAGTGGGAAGAAAGATTTGCGTTGATAGGATGAGTGTGACTGCTGACAAGAACAGTTTGTGGGAAAAGGCTTTCAACGGCTAGATATGTGGAATCTATGGTGATGCTGGATTCGAAACGAGAGGGCCGATGAGTGGTCTCGCTCTACGTCCAAAGCGTCGGCTCGTGTGTGCGGGATCTCCCTCTTCCAGAGCTCGCGAAGGTCGACTTCATAAGCGCGGAGGAAGTTTAGTTGTAGCGCATCTTCACGATCCAAGATAAGCTAGAAACTGAGTGCGATCCTCCTGATGTTGTAGGCCCACAGTTGCAGCTCCATGCAGTGATCGTGAGGACGGAGGCTCAGATGATTTGATCACTCCTGCGCGGCAGGTGCCGCATCCTCAGCGAACCAGTGGCGGGGAAAGACGTTCGTCATGGACGTACTCGATCGGCTAGTGTGAAGATTTCTCTGAACCTGAACTGCATGTCGAGCAGGGCGCGTTGATTTGCAGTCGATTCTACTTCCCTGGGTCGAGTTGTCAATTTGACAACGGTTGGATATGAATGAGGCATTATAGGGTGTGAGTCGCGGTACGGGCTTTCGCGCTGGTGATCATGTGTTTTCCTGGCGTCGTGACTATTGGGAGAGCCTAGCGCGTGTTTCCCCGGTCATGTGGCCACTCTGGACAGCGCGCTAAGGAACTAGATAATCGATCAACTAGTGTGAATCCTGAAAGCGGTGCCTGTCTGCGTCCGCTATAGTTTGTATTTCTCACGGTGGAGAAGAGCGGCCAAAGACCCCGGCACGGGTGTTTAGTAACGATACGGGGACAAAGGTATGTGGTGGAGGCAGCTGAAAGGATGAAGCCTGTTTTGATTTGAGATTCTGACGGGAGTAGGAGGCTTAGATACTTACGTCCTCATGTTGCAAGTTATCCCGATTTGATAATAGTTCTCTCCAGGCTATAGTGCCTCTATATATGTACGCCTTAGGTAGGGTTAATCTCTGTGCTGATAGGATTGACGAATGGGAGTATAGGGTGAAGATGAAGATGGGGTCGATGGCGGATTTGGTTGTGGTGAAATAGAATGTGGAAGGAAGAGGGGGGTCTACGAGGACGCAAGCGCGATGGGTAAGGTTAAGGGTGGTGGGAAGTTTGTATAAGGGATGATATTAGCGGTGTCTCAATGTCGATAGTGGATGCGATTTATGAATATAATTTGCAGATGGATGTCAAAGATTGATGGCGGAAGAGAGTTTGTATGCGAAGGAGTTGTGATAAGGGTAAAAGGTGGTCGGTTTATGATGTGAGTTGGAGTTGGAATATGTGTGATAGTTGATCAAGATTTGGTTAAAGATTTCGAGAAGCTGTTTCTATCAGAAGTGGCTGGCTGTAGCCATTTTGATATCATATTAGAGAGATTGCGCTGGATGATATAGTGAGATTGGGGATAGTGAGAGGGGAAGGTGAGTACACAAGCTGCATTGAAGGATGATCTTACTGGTGATGTGCTGAGCTTCCTTAGAATCTATGAAGTGAGCTAGATTAAGGAGACAGAGTGCGCTTCAAGCACTATGAAAATGAGTTGGAAATTAAAATGGTTACGAGAGGGGGTTGTGGTTGTATAGTGTAGCTTTGGGTGAACCGTATAATGGGGACACGGTGCGGAGAAGGAGAAGAATTATGTAAGCAGCCGTATTAATGTCTTGATTCACCGAGATAGCTGTTGATGTAAAAGCATGATAGGGTTTGTCCAATTTGCATTATATCAATATTTAGGGGGTGGTAAGTCGTTCGGAAGTTGGTTCACACTGTAAGGGTATCGAAAGTCAGGAAATCATCCTCAAGTAGGAAAGGCTGAGTTCGTGACATCTATGTCGGTATGAGGTGCAAGGGCTCGTAAAGGTTACGAATGAATAGCAACCTTTCTGACGACTTACAGATCGGAGTACTATACTAAAAATGTTGATAAACCAGGACTATACGATATAGTTATTACATTTAGTCAGGGAAGACTGTCAGTTGTGAGTATATTAAATATAAGACGTGCGGACCCATACGGTTCGGGTCAGTGGGAAGATCAATTACTGATGTTAGGAAGACGTGAGACGATGAACCATATGTGTCTGGGGACAGTCCGAACGCAGGGTTCACGGGATGACCGATTAATAAATATCAAGTGGGGGTTACTCTCATGATTGAGTGCACCTCATAGTTGTGCCATGATTAACTTATTCTATTAGTGAAATACTACCGGGTGAGCATTTGCTTTTGGTCAAAGAGTCAGTCAGATGTACAAATGGCAACGCATATAAGAGCGATCTTACTAAACTTTGTCCTACTCGGGCATCTTTGAGTCTAGGCATGGGGTATGTAGATAGACGAGTAGTCCCGTATGTGTCTCAGAGATACATACGGCTGAATGTTGCGACCGTTGACTAGCCCCGACAAACATTAGCTACGCAATGGGGTATCCATCGGGTCAGATTACTAGTTTGCAATTCGTTACCAGGCTTAAGTTCTTGTTAATGTTCCTAGATGAATATATAATTTACTACTGACTATTAGTTTGGTTGTGCAAGATGCTTGAGAGGGGCAGTACTACTGTGATGGTAATTACCAGAGAAGGGTCCATAGGGAGCCTCTACCGGAGCTCGGCAATGGCAATAATAGATAGGAATATTACCTTATAACTCCTGATAAAATAGAACCCCCATTCATAATCTATTGTTAGGAGATACAACTGATAAATTGCTCCTTTATTACATTATTCAGTTAGCGTGTGATGATCGTGTATTGACGGAGCACCAAACAAGTGTATTCATGTTGTGCCAATTAACTCAGACAGTAAACAGCGTGAGTCATAAGAAGTTAAAGTCCTTATTTAGGTACCATTAGGCTCGTGTATAATGTAGAAGGTGTCATTATGTGAATGTATAGCACAATTGACAGATGAGTGTTATTGATAACGAGGTCACATTAACTATAGTAAAGACGATCGTGGATTGAATGACCGACCAGTTGCTAAGTCTATATAGGGATAGCAAATCGGCGCGATATCGGTATTAATTACTGAGTATTCGGCACTATTGCGTTCTTCAATTGTACTATGTGGAACTTATATCTTCTTGTAATCATAACAGACTCATCTGTTTAGCCTGGTTAGTATAGCATAACAATCTTATTGTGCATATCATCCCGGTATCTTTAGTCTAGTAGAGGCATCAGGCAGGTAGATGAACTACTTTGGTGTGTTTGGTCACTTGATACTTCACAACGTGTAATTCAATGTTTACGGTTTAATAAATTCTATGCGTGATATGATATATACATTATTCATAGATTTATAAGGAAATAGAGTGACAAATTAACTTATTATGTTGCTCTCTGGGCATTATTTCCTTCAAATACCTATGAGAGAGGAAGAGCCAACTATTTAGTTTTGAGGGGTTAGCGGCAAGTTTGATTAGGAAGTTCTGCACAGAAGACTATAAAAAGAGAGGATCTACAGCTAATATCGAATTGTCGGGCTGAAGATACCAATTGAAGCAAGAGTATTAGAAGTGATTCAATTGTGAACTCAACAGATGGAACAGTCCTCGTGCTCAAGAATAGTAATGATATAACTGATCATATGAGCAACAGTAAGGTATCCTGATAGGGCTTAAAACATAAGAATGTGATTAGGATGAAGGGATTCTGCCACATTTGTGTTAGCACATACTCGGATAAATCGTAGTTTTTAGATTAGATTGGAACTATTGCGTGCACGGTAAAATACAGGATCATCACTCCCCGCAAAATCAATAGAAACTTACAACAAGTGTAAGTGAGCATATAGGAAACAAAACCTAGTACTTGCAACAAACACATGGTTGAGAAACAAGTAAAAGAGGGAACTTAAGAAAGGGCTCAACCAAAATGATGTGTGTGAGTCAAGGCAAAACACTTGAGAAGACTAAAGTACGGATGAGCATTAAGCATCAATAAAGTCTTGAAAGAATGAGGCACACGGTGCAAGGCCTATCATTCCCACACACAACTAGCAAATGGGTTCACAAGCTTACTAATAAGCATATAAAGAACCTATGCTTGTGACAAACCACCGTGAAGATAGAAGATGAAAGCCTCATCAAGACGAGGGATACCAATTAAGATGGCAAAAGCCTCGTAAAGATAAGCATGAGGAAATAATCTTCACCACACAAGAGTGCATCAAGATGCAAAGATAGAAGACACGCACTCAAGGCAAAAGCTTTCATGGAGCCACCAAAGAAATAACATAAGAAAGACAAGGTGGACGTGAAAGAAAGGATATCAACTAGATATGCAACTTATCTCAAGTGTATAAGATTCTAGGTAGACGAAATCATGATGATATATATCTACAAAGAAGGATGTACACCCGAAATAGTTACAACATGAGGAACAAGATATCCAAAGGGAGGTCATACATATACCAATAAGATATTTGCTTGGGAGCATATCACATGGCTAGATATGGTCTTATTGTATATAAATGAAGTCCACACACGAACAACAAAGACATCACAACTAGCAACAAGAGATCATTTCTGGGATGCTTTGAGAAAGGAAACAAGTATCACAAGAAAGAATGAATAACATGCCATGATACAACCTACACAAGGTTGATGCAAGAAATGTGTGCATGAAGAATATGAAGATACTTGTTACCGAGTTAACATTGGAAGGATGTAGTAGATACCAATTGAAGGTAGATAGTAGTTCATTGATCATCCTAGCTCGACTCCAATAAGCACATGATGACAACACCTTCCTTGTGAGTGAGCCAAGCATCCAATGTATCTCCAATTGTTCCTAGAACAACAACACAAACAAAATGGTACCCAAACTCATTGGGACCAAAGAGCTAGAAACACCAACAATACATAGGACAAACTCCACATAAATATGTGCATATAGAAAAGGAAATGAAATTCATGCACATCTCATCCAATTTGAGACTTGGTGGAGTTTCCCCTATATGTTGGGTCGAAGAAAGAAAGCATGCCAAAGATACTACATGAAGTTAATATGCATGCTCAAGACTTTCAAGAACCGATACCAAATGACAAAGAAACACCAAGTGAAGAAAAGATACCAAATGATTAAAACATCACTTGGAGGATATCCATAAAAGATACATCAAGGAATGAGATATCCATTGATACACTCAAAAAAAAAGGTATCAAACTCCCAAAAGAGAGGATGGTTCCAAACAAACCAAGCTCTCTACAAAGTTTCATGATGGCACAAAGTACCAAAATGGAAACAGCTTGCCTTCCACCAACACACACTTGATAAGGATCGCAAGACGAGTGTTTTATAGAAAATAGGATAGCTCCCCCAAGACTAGTGCATTGAGAGAAGTTGCATTTGAATACAAAATGCACAAGGTGGGATCACCACTTTCACTATATCTAGAAAACACTAAACAAGATCCACAAGTGGTATGGAAGACAAAGGGAGATGATACAATCCTTGGCAAGAGAAAAGGCAAATAAAAAACAAAAGCCAATGTAAAGATGATCAATAAATTCTACCACAAAAGTGAGTACCAATTGTCAAAAGACAAGAAGTAAATGGAAATAATTCCCGGTGGTAGATAGCAAGGATATCCGACATCATCTTCACACCATACAAAAAGCAAATTGCAACTTGTAGAGCTAACATGCCACCTAGGAACAAGATAATTTACAATATCAACTCTAGATGACAATATCTCAAATGTACACATTTTCTAGGCTAGTAATATACACATAGCATATTACTCCCCCATAATGTGATACCAATTAAAGATAGACAAGAGGCAATTAAAGGATCCTACAAGAGATAATTAATGGACTATTTAGAATTTGAATTTCTCATGAGAAGACATACCACATAGTGACTAGATAAGCTTGCAATATCAATACTAAGTGGTATTCCCCATGTAGCCACCTTTATAGGATTGTGAAGTGCACAAAGCACATCACTCCCCCATAATGGGATATTCCATTAATCTCTCACAAGAGCCAACTAAGAAATAAACAAGATGCAAAAGGCTCAACGCATGACACACATGTACATGATGTGCAAACCAACACACACATACTTTATTGCTCAAGATAATCAAGTTGGAAGCACAACATATACAAACACATGCAAGGAACAAAACCAAAACATGCAAGTGGGCAAGTAAATTTCAATGTATGAAATTGAGGTACAAGTTACCGCAAGGAGGAACATTGGATATAAGATATAATCTTGATGATTCAATTGACTTGGCTTGAGACAATAAGAATGATGAAGTACCCTTAATTCTTCATAATGTAGCCAAGTCTCCAATGACCTCCAACATCACCTATTGATCAAGTTTGAGCTTGTTGGTCCCCAACCAAGTTGGGTCCTAAGAGGTTAGTCACAATAGGCTTGGCTACCCAAATGGTTCTTTGCTTCAAACCACTTTGAGTACCAACAAACTTGGCAACCACATTGCCAACCTTATCCTTCCCAAGAGAATAGACATCATCAATAATAATTGGGTTGGATAAGTTACCACTAGTGCATGAAGAGGCGAGGTGACCTTTCTTGCGACATAGGTAGCAACGTCTACTCTTCACTTCCTTCTCACTTGATTTCTCAACTTGAGAAGCATAAGCTTAAGTCTTCTTGGGAAGAGGCTTTTCTTCAACTTGAGGTTGAGAATGAGAGTGTACTTGTGGCCGCTTCCCTTGTTGCTTGTCACTAATGGGCTTCTTCTTCAATGGGCAAGATCTAACATGATGCCCTTCTACTTTGCACTTGAAGCAAACAATCTTGGCCGAATTCTTGACTTGTTCTTGGCCCTTCCTTTTGTTCACCTTGGACTTCTTCTTCTTGTTGGAGTTGAATCCAGGTCCACCTTTGTCATTGGGAGATTTTTGCACACTCAAGATATTGTTGAGTGTGGATTTCCCTTCATGACTCTTTTCCAAGTCTTTCTTCAAAGAAGTGACTTGGGCCTTGAGCTCTTTGATTTCCTCTACATGGTTAGTCTCAACACAAGTACTAGAGGAAGTATAAGCTTCATCGTTAGAGCAACAAGGCAAGGAAAGCAATTCATCACAAGATGTACCAACATTGTGAGTAGATGAATTACAAGGACTAGCACATGGCAATATAGCATTTTGACTAGAATTAGTGCTAGTATCCACATGAGGCTCACTAGATGTTACCTTAGAAATCATGGCCTCATGAGATATCTTTAGCTCATTATGGGATACTAGAAGATCATCATGAGAGCTTGAGAGCTTTTCATGGTTTTCTTTCAATTTCCCATAATTGCTAGATAGCAACTCAAGTTGAGCCCGAAGCTCAACATTCTCCTTCAAAATGGATGCTTCACAGGTAATAGAGTTAGTATCCCAAGCATCATCATTAACAACAATAGGAGAGGACACCTTGGCAAGCTCTTTTAAGTAACAAGCTTCAAGTTGAGCATGAGACTCGGTGAGTTTGATGAGCTCACCCTTGATGACCCTTGAGCCATTTTCGAGGTGCTCAAAATCCTCAAGGAGTCTAGCACGAGCAACTTCAAGCTTAGCATTCTTAGTTTTGAAATCATTGGCCACCTCGAGTGCTCTATCATGAGATTCCTTTATTCTAGATAATTCTATAGCAAAGGTCTCCTCAAGAGATTCAGATGAGGTTTGTTCATGTTCAAGAGCTTGAGATAGCTCCGCGATCTCATTTGCGTAATCACGCCCATGAGCTTCCATTTTCTCAATGGTGACCTCATGCTCCTCTAGATGAGATTCCAACTCCTCAATGTATTTCTTGCCTTCAATGGCAATAGACATGATTTCCATGAAGTTGGAATGAGCAAGTTTATTTTTGTGAAGAGCTTTAAAAATCATTTCCCCCTTAGTTTTTAAGGAGGCAACATTATCATTCTCTTCATCATAATCAACATCATCATCACTCTTGCCATCATCACAAGATATATTGGGATTCAAAGTGGGAGATACCTTTGAAGCCTTGGCCATAAGGCAAAATGCAATAGATGATGATGTAGGATCCGTTGAAGCATCATTCAAGACCACATCTTGTTCCATGGGGTGTTGGGTTTCCTCTACATTGTTAGCACAACAATTCGAGGACATATATGCATTTTTATCATGGCAACAAGACATAGTAAACATATCATCATGAGATTTAGTCAAGCAATTTCTACATGATATGCAAGGACTATCAACACAAGCATGTGAAACATTTGGAGTGCTCGAAGTGTTAAATCCCAAAGAAGGAGCATTGCAATAAGATAGTGATGAAGGATCATCCACAATAAACATACTATCATCATTGCAGTGACCAACACTACTCACCATATCATTACCTTGTGGCAAATCACATGTAGGTGAAGTAGAAGAAGTTGAGAAGACTATACGGCTGGATGTGGAGGGAGAACAATCATCCCCACAAAACTTAGACACACCATATTTATCTTGAAGCTTTGTCCACAACTCATGAGCATCCCGGAACGGCATGAGTTGAAATATAACTACATTGCTCAAAGCATCAATAAGCACATTAGAAGCTTTAGCATTGAGATAAGAGTTTTTCTCATCCTCTAAAGATAATCTTTGGGGATCCTTTGGAGGAGAAAAACCCATATCTACAATTCGCTCTAAATTTGGGTCCATGACCCTAAAGAGATTAAGCATGCGAATTACCCAAACATCAAAATTTGTGCCATCGAAACTAAGAGTGTCAGAGAATCCTAATCCCCTAGCAGACATATTTACTCTCTAGGCGGTAAAGCCTAATAAAGAGAGACGAGGCTCTGATACCAATTGAAAGATCGTGGATGTCGCCTAGAGGGGGGTGAATAGGCGTTTTAAAATAATTACGGTTTAGGCTTGAACAAATGCGGAATAACCCTAGCGGTTAATTTGTCAAGCACAAAACCTACAATAACTAGGCTCACCTATGTGCACCAACAACTTATGCTAAGCAAGATAAACTACTAGGTGATAGCAAGATATATGACAAGAAACAATATGGCTATCACAAAGTAAAGTGCATAAGTAAAGAGCTTGGGTAAGAGATAACCGAGGCACGCGAAGATGACGATGTATCCTGAAGTTCACACCCTTGTGGATGCTAATCTCCGTTTGGAGCGGTGTGGAGGCACAATGCTCCCGAAGAAGCCACTAGGGCCACCGTAATCTTCTCACGCCCTCGCACAATGCAAGATTTCGTGATTCCACTAAGGGACCCTTGAGGGCGGTCACCAAACCTGTACAAATGGCAACCCTTGGGGGCGGTCACCGAACCCGTACACTTTGCCAACCCTTGGGGGCGGTCACTGGTACCCTTCAAATTGCTCGGGGCGATCTCCAAAACCTAATTGGAGACCCCGACGCTTGCCTGGAGCTTTACACCACAACGATTGAGCTCCGAACAACACCAACCGTCTAGGGCGCCAAGGCACCCAAGAGGAACAAGCTCTAGGGTGCCCAAACACCCAAGAGTAATAAGCTTCTCAAACTTCACTTCCACGTATCACCGTGGAGAACTCAAACCGATGCACCAAATGCATTGGCAAGGGCACACGGAGTGCCCAAGTCCTTCTCTCTCAAATCCCACCGGAGCAACTAATGCTAGGGAGGAAAATGAGAGGAAGAACAAGAAGGAGAACACCAAGAACTCCAAGATCTAGATCCAAGGGGTTCCCCTCACATAGAGGAGAAAGTGATTGGTGGAAATGTGGATCTAGATCTCCTCTCTCTTTTCCCTCAAAAACTAGCAAGAATCCATGGAGGGATTGAGAGTTAGCAAGCTCAAAGAAGGTCAACAATGGGGGCAAAAACGAGCTCAAGAGATAGAGAACCATTGGGGAAGAAGACCCCCTTAAATAGGTCCCCACGAATCTGCCCGTTATGTAACAGAATAACATAGGAGCGGTACAACCTCTATGAGCACCGGTACAACCGGTAACAGGCAATAAGCGGTACAACCGGCCCACAACCGCCCAACAACCGCACCACAACAGAGACCAGTCCGGTGGTAGAGCGGTACATGACCGGTACAACCTCCGGACCAATTCTGGAGCGGTACAACCGCTCCAAACACCGGTTGTACCGGTCAAGCGGTACAACCTCTCCATGGGGCGGTACAACCTCTCTGTGTAAAACAGGCAATATCAAAACAGCCACAACTTTCGCATACGAGCTCCGAATTCAACGAAACCAAGTTTGTTGGAAAGCTAACGACAAGGGCTAACACAATCTTGAGAGAAATAACAATAAGAAGCAAATGAGAAAAGGACCATAATAAAATGGTGAGAACCCTTCCTCGGAAAAGACCGGTAAAACCTCCAACACCGAAAACATCATAGAAGATGCATGCGAACTCCGTTTTCGATGAACTCAAGCTTGTCATCAAGATGACCATAAGCTCTAAGACTCACAAATGGAACCAAACAAGAACCAAGAAAGATGATGCAAGGATGCAATGGTTTGAGCTCTCGACTAATGATACGATCAAGCTACTCCCTAGAGAGCCCCCCTTGATAGTACGACAATCGATCCTACAACCCGGTCTCCCAACTACCACTATGAGACCGGTAAAATAGAAAACCTATCAAGGGCAAACCTTTGCCTTGCACATAGTCCACTTGAGCTAGATGATGACGATCTTGACTTCCTCAAGTTGGACCACCTTTCTTGATTGTGTTGGCTCGATGAAGACTAGTTGATTGCTCCCCCATACTCCACTATGGGTGAGCCACTCTTTGGCACATCTTCACAATTCCATTGACACCACAATGGACAGCAAGCTTCAAGCTTGATTGCTCCCCATACTCCATTATGGGTGAGCCACTCTTCGAGTTGCTCCACTTGAACTTGCACACTACAAACTTGATGACGATCACCACTTGATGTCATCCTCCATGGGTTGTATGAGATCTTCCTCTTGACGCAAGACCATGGAAACATACCTAACCCCACAAAGAACTCTCACGTAGACCATGGGTTAGTACACAAAGCGTAATGGACAATGCTTACCATACCATGGGATCACTTGATCCCTCTCGGTACTTCTTCTACGCTTTGTGAGTTGATCAACTTGATTCACTCTTGACTTAGTCTTGATCAACATTGAATCTTTCCAACTCTCTTCATTTGGATGATGTCTTGAAGGTAAACATGAATGATCACACAATCTTCTTCTTCAAGACATGCTTGCAATAAGCTCAACTCACACATGACCAGTCTTTGGATAATTCCTTGAAAAGCACTTTGGCCATCTCAACTCACACATGACCAATCTTTGGATAATTCCTTGAAAAGCACTTTGGCCATCTCATAAACTCCTTGAAACCAACACATGGACTTCAAGACAATCCTATGGACAAATGCTTCAAATATAACTCAAGGCAACCGTTAGTCCATAGAGATTGTCATCAATTACCAAAACCACACATGGGGGCACCGCATGTCCTTTCAATAAGGAGATGCAATTCTATGATTAACATCATATTTAGCAAGCATTTTACGGAAAGCACCATGAATAAAATATGAACCACCATCAGTCATTAAATATCTAGGGACTCCAATTCTTGGAAAAATAACTTCTTTAAGCATTTTAATAGAAATGTTATGATCAGCACTACTAGTTGGAATAGCTTCTACCCACTTAGTAACGTAATCAACAGCACTAAAATATGTGTATATCCATTAGAGGAAGGAAAGGGTCCCATATAGTCAAAGCCCGAAACATCAAATGGTTCAATAACAAGTGAATAATTCATAGGTATTTCTTGACGTCTACTAATATTACCAATTCTTTGACATTCATCACAAGATAAGACAAACTTACGGGCATCCTTGAAGAGAGTGGGCCAATAAAAACCAGATTGCAGTACCTTATGTGCAGTTCTATCTCCAGCATGGTGTCCTCCATAAGCTTCGGAGGGACACTTGCATAGGATCTGTTCCTGTTCATGCTCAGGTACACAACGTTAATAACACCATCCACTCCTTCTTTATAAAGATGTGGGTCATCCCAAAAGTAATGCCTCAAATAATAGAAGAAAATTTTCTTTTGCTGGTATGTGAAACTAGGTGGTATAAACTTAGCAACAATGTAATTAGCATAATCAACATACCATGGAGCGGTATGAGAAGCATTTATGACATTTAATTGCTCATCAGGAAAGCTATCATCAATAGGTAGTGGGTCATCAAGCACATTTTCTAACCTAGACAAGTTGTCTTCAACGGGGTTCTCAACTCCTTTTCTATCAACAGTATGCAAATCAAATTCTTGTAGCAAGAGAACACATCTAATAAGTCTAGGTTTAGCATCTTTCTTTTCCATCAGATATTTAATAGCAGCATGATCAGTGTGAATAGTTACTTTAGAATCAACAATATATGGGCTAAACTTATCACAAGCAAATACAACTGCTAAGAATTCTTTTTCAGTAGTAGCATAATTTCTTTGAGCACTGTCTAGAGTTTTACTAGCATATTGAATAACATTTAGTTTCTTATCAACTCTTTGTCCTAGAACAGCACCTACAGCATAATCACTAGCATCACACATAATTTCAAAGTGTAAATTCCAATCAGGTGGATGAACAATAGGTGCAGAGATCAATGCTTTCTTAAGTATTTCAAATGCCTCTACACAATCAACATCAAAGACAAATGGTATATCTTTTTGTAATAAATTAGTTAGAGGCCGAGAAATTTTGAGAAGTCCTTAATGAACCTCCTATAAAAACCGGCATGACCAAGGAAACTTCTTATACCTTTGATGTCCTTGGGACATGGCATCTTTTCAATAGCATCAACCTTGGCTTTATCAACTTCAATACCTCTTTCAGAAACTTTATGCCCCAAGACAATACCTTCATTAACCATAAAGTGACACTTTTCCCAATTCAAGACAAGATTAGTTTCTTCACATCTCTGCAAAACTCGATCAAGGTTGCTCAAGCAATCATCAAAATAAGATCCATAGACGGAAAAGTCGTCCATGAAAACCTCACAAATCTTTTCACAAAAGTCAGAGAATATAGCCATCATGTATCTTTGAAAGGTAGCAGGTGCATTACATAAACCAAAAGGCATGCGTCTATAAGAAAAAGTACCAAAAGGGCATGTAAAAGTAGTCTTTGATTGATCTTTGGCTGACACAGGTATTTGAGAGAAACCAGAATAACCATCTAGAAAGCAAAAATGTGTATGTTTGGACAATCTTTCTAGCATTTGATCGATAAAAGGTAAGGGGTAATGATCTTATTTAGTAGCCTTATTTAATTTGTGAAAATCAATTACCATCCTATAACCTGTAATAATTCTTTGAGGAATCAATTCATCTTTATCATTAGGAACTACCGTAATACCTCCCTTCTTAGGGACACAATGGACAGGGCTTACCCACTGACTATCAGCAACAGGATAAATTATACCTGCCTCAAGGAGCTTTAGTATCTCCTTTCTTACCACTTCTTTCATTTTAGGATTCAGCCGGCGTTGATGATCATGAACTGGTTTAGCATCTTCTTCCAAATTAATTTTATGTTGACATAGAGTGGGACTAATGCCTTTAAGATCATCAAGAGTATACCCAATAGCTGCGCGGTGCTTCTTCAGAGTTTTCAATAATCTCTCTTACTCATGCTCTGAAAGGTTAGCACTAATAATAACAGGTATATCTTTTTCTCATCAAGATAAGCATATTTAAGAGTATCAGGTAACGGTTTAAGCTCAAACACGGGATCACCCTTGGGTGGAGGAGGATCCCCTAGGATTTCAACAGGTAAATTATTTTTCAGAATAGGTTCCTGTTTAAAGAATACTTCATCTAATTTCCTTCTTTCATTCATAAACATATCATTTTCATGGTCTAGCAAATATTGTTCTAAAGGATCACTAGGAGGTACGACAATAGAAGCAAGACTAATAATTTCATCCTTACTAGGTAATTCTTCTTCACGGTGTTGTCTACTGAATTTAGAAAAATTAAATTCATGAGTCATATCATCTAAACCGACAGTAACAACATCTCTTTTGCAATCTATGGTAGCATTAACAGTGTTTAAGAAGGGTCTACCAAATATAATGGGACAAAAGCTATCTTGTGGGGAACCAAGAACAAGAAAATCAGCAGGATATTTAGTTCTCCCACACAAGACTTTAACATCTCTAATAATTCCCATCGGTGAAATAGTATCTCTATTGGCAAGTTTAATTGTAACATCAGTTTCTTCTAACTCAACAGGTGCAATATCATGCATAATTTCTCTATAAAGGCTAATAGGTATTGCACTAGCACTAGCACCCATATCACATAAGCCATGATAACAATGATCTCCTATTTTAACAGAAATAACAGGCATGCCTACCACAGGTCTAGGTTTATCTTTATCACAGGGTTTAGCAATTCTAGCAGTTTCATTACAGAAATAAATAACATGCCCATCAATATTATCAGACAAGAGATCTTTAACAATAGCAATATTAGGTTCAACTTTAACTTGCTCAGGAGGTGTGTATGTTTTAATATTGCTTTTACGAACTACAGTTGAAGCTTTAGCATGATCCTTTATCCTAACAGGGAAAGGTGGTTTCTCAACATAAGAAGTAGGAACAACAGGATCATTATAAGTGATAGTCTTTTCTTCAACTTTAATAGGTGCAGCTACTTTTACTTCTATGGGAGGATGATATTTAAACCACTTCTCCTTGGGGAGATCAACATAGGTAGCAAAAGATTCACAGAAAGAAGCTACTATCTCAGAGTCAAGTCCATATTTAGTGCTAAATTTACGAAAAATATCGGTATCCATAAAAGATTTAACACAATAAAAACTAGGTGTCATACCTGACTCCTTACCATTATCGAGATCCCAACCTTCAGAGTTGCATTTAATTCTTTCCAATAAATCCCATTTGAATTCAATAGTCTTCATCATAAAAGAGCCAGCACAAGAAGTATCAAGCATGGTGCGATTGTTACCAGAAAGCCGAGCATAAATTTTTTCTCTTGAGAGCTCATGATTGGGGCATGAATATAACATTGATTTAAGCCTCCCCCTAGCTTGAGCAATGCTTTCTCCTTCGCGAGGCCAGAAATTATATATATAATTGCGATCACGATGAACAAGATGCATAGGATAAAACTTCTGATGAAATTCCAATTTCAATCGTTTGTAATTCCAAGACCTCAGATCATCACATAGCCTATACCATGTCGATGCATCTCCCCTCAAAGATAAGGGGAAGACCTTCTTCTTAACAACATCTCCGGGTACACCTGCAAGCTTAAATAATCCACAAACTTGATCCACATATATCAGATGTTCATCAGGATGTTTTGTTCCATCTCCTAAAAAAGGATTAGCTAGCAGTTTTTCTACCATACCCGCAGGTTTTCATTTTCATATTCATTTTCAGTAGGTTCAGTAGGTTGAGGAGCAACTCTTTGCTCTACTGGTCGGGGTGAAGATACCCCGAACAAGCCCCTCAGAGGATTACTTTCCATAGTAATAAGTGATAGTAAATTTCAGCACACTATATAAATTTTTCCTTACCAAATTCCACCTACCAAAGGCGCTTCACTCCCTGGCAACGACGCCAGAAAAGGGTCTTGATGACCCACAAGTATAGGGGATCTATCGTAGTCCTTTCGATAAGTAAGAGTGTCGAACCCAACGAGGAGCAGAAGGAAATGATAAGCGGTTTCCAGCAAGGTATTCTCTGCAAGTACTGAAATAAGTGGTAACAGATAGTTTTGTGATAGGATAATTTGTAACGAGCAACAAGTAACAAAACTAAATAAAGTGCAGCAAGGTGGCCCAATCCTTTTGTAGCAAAGGACAAGCCTGGACAAACTCTTATAAGATGTAAAGCGCTCCCGAGGACACATGGGAATATCGTCAAGCTAGGTTTCATCACGTTCGGTACTTTGATAATTTGGTATGTGGGTGGACCGGTGCTTGGGTGCTGCCCTTACTTGGACAAGCATCCCACTTATGATTAACCTCTATTGCAAGCATCCGTAACTACAACAAAAGTATTAAGGTAAACCTAACCATAGCATGAAACATATGGATCCAAATCAGCCCCTTACGAAGCAACGTATAAACTAGGGTTTAAGATGTTGTCACCCTAGCAACCCATCATCTACTTATTACTTCCCAATGCCTTCCTCTAGGCCCAAATAATGGTGAAGTGTCATGTAGTCGACGTTCACATAACACCACTAGAGGAGAGACAACATACATCTCATCAAAATATCGAACGAATACCAAATTCACATGACTACTAATAGCAAGACTTCTCCCATGTCCTCGGGAACAAAAGTAACTACTCACAAAGCATAAACATGTTCATAATGAGAGGGGTATTAATATGAATATAGGATCTGAACATATGATCTTCCACCAATTAAACCAACTAGCATCAACTACAAGGAGTAATTAACACTACTAACAACCTACTAGCACCAATCCCGGACTTAGAGACAAGAATTGGATACAAGAGATGAACTAGGGTTTTGAGAGGAGATGTTGCTGATGAGGATGTTGATGGAGATTGCCCTCTCCCGATGAGAGGAGCATTGGTGATGACGATGGTGATGATTTCCCCCTCCGGGAGGGAAGTTTCCCCAGCAGAACAGCTCCGCTAGGGCCCTAGATTGGTTCTGCCAAGGTTCCGCCTCGTGGCGGCGGAGTTTCGTCCGAGAAGATGGCTTATGATTTTTTTCCCATCGAAAGACTCCATATAGCAGACGATGGCCACCGGAGGGCCACCAGGGGGCCCACGAGGTAGGGGGCGCCCAGGGGGGTAGGGCGCGCCCCCCACCCTTGTGGGCAGGGTGTGGCCCCCCTGGTGAGTTTCTTCCGCTCAATATTTTTTTATATATTTGGAAAACATCTTCCGTGAAGTTTCAGGACTTTTGGAGCTGTGCAGAATAGGTCTCTAATATTTGCTCCTTTTCCAGCCCAGAATCCCAGCTGTCGGCATTCTCCCTCTTTATGTAAACCTTGTAAAATAAGAGAGAATAGGCATAAGTATTGTGACATAATGTGTAATAACAGCCCATAATGCAATAAATATTGATATAAAAGCATGATGCAAAATGGATGTATCAGTCCCTGATCTTGGCTGCACCCGTCCCTGATCCTCAATGGTCTGACCTGCACTGTTCATGGTTGGTTTGTTCTTTCCTGCAGTAGAAGGTAAACAAAACGACCTGATTCCGATTCTTCAGAATCCATAGCTGCAACGATTTTCAGGAATCCACAGCTGCAACGATTCTCACGAATCTCTAGCCCAAACAAAGGGGCCTAAATTGACATGAAACTTTGAACTCCTTGCATAAAGAAAATAAACCAGGGGTGTTTTTCAAGATTGATTTTGAGAAAGCCTTTGATAAAGTCAAATGTCCTTTCCTTGTTTAGACCTTGCAAATGAAAAAATTCCTGACAAATGGAATGATTGGATTATGAAAACAATTTCTGGCGGGAGTGTAAGTGTTGAAGTAAATGGAGAGGTGGGACCTTTTTTCAGGATCCATCAGGATTTGAGACAGGGAGAACCACTATGTCCTCTTTTTTTATTTGGCAGTAGATGTTCTATCTATCTTGGTTGAGCGGGCTGTTGAACATGGTCTAATCTCTGGTCTTGCAAAAGATAACAAAGAAGGGGATATTGCCATATTGCAATATGCAGATGATACAATATTACTCTTACAAGATGATCTAGAGCAGGCAAGAAATCTAAAATATTTGCTATGCCTCTTTGAGATGATGTCTGGATTAAAGATAAGCTTCCATGAAAGTGAGGTGATTGGGATTGGGGTAGAAAATGATAGAGTCAGTTCGTTTGAGGAGATATTCACTTGCAAAAGGGGGGTGTTGCCTCTAAAATATTTAGGAATTCATGTAGATGAAGAAAGATTGAAGAACAGTGATTGGGATCTTTCTGTTGGTAAGATAAAAAAAGGATGGGTTGTTGGTTGGGCAGATTTTTGAACATAGTTGGTAGAAGCACTTTGGTGAATTCTTCACTATCTAGTCCGCCACTTTATATGCTATCATTTTATGGTCTTCCAAAAGGGATGAAAAAGAAGTATGACAGACCTAGATCTTGGTTTTGTGGAGTGGGGAGAAGGAGATGAGGAAATACCATCTAGTTGCTTAGCCCTCTGTCTGTCTACCTAAAGATTTGGGTGGCCTTGGGATTTTGGATTTGGAATTGGTGAATGTCGCTTTGTTAGCTAAATGTCTTTGACAACTTTTTAATGAACATGGCTCGTGGCAAGATTTTTATGGGCAAAATATGTTACTGGTATTACTCTTGGTCAGGTTCTGTAGAAACAAAGGGATTCACAATTTTGGCAAGTTAGTTAAAAATTTAAAGAACTCTTCCTGTCTTGGTGTAAATTTTGTGTTGTAAATGGAGAAAAAATCAGGTTCTTGAAGGGTAGATGACTGGGAAATGAAATTCTATCTCAACCTTTCCAAGACTTCATAGTATTTCTCTCAATCATAACATTAATGTGCATTCTGCCTTTTGCTGGGGGTCTCTCTAAACTTTCTTTTAGGGGGGCTGTCGGTGTCAAAACCGGCGGATCTCGGGTAGGGGGTCCCGAACTGTGCGTCTAGGCGGATGGTAACAGGAGACAAGGGACACGATGTTTTTACCCAGGTTCGGGCCCTCTCGTTGGAGGTAAAACCCTACTCCTGCTTGATTAATATTGATGATATGGGTAGTACAAGAGTAGATCTACCACAAGATCAAGGAGGCTAAACCCTAGAAGCTAGCCTATGGTACGATTGTTGTTCTCTCTACGGACTAAAACCCTCCGGTTTATATAGACACCGGAGAGGGCTAGGGTTACACAGAGTCGGTTACAATGGTAGGAGATCTACATATCCGTATCGCCAAGCTTGCCTTCCACGCCAGGGAAAGTCCCTTCCGGACACGGGACGAAGTCTTCAATCTTGTATCTTTATAGTCCAGGAGTCCGGCCGAAGGTATAGTCCGGCTATCCGGACACCCCCTAATCCAGGACTCCCTCAGTAGCCCCTGAACCAGGCTTCAATGACGACGAGTCCGGCGCGCAAATTGCCTTCGGCATTGCAAGGCGGGTTCTCCTCCAAATTCCGTGTACCTGTTGAATAATGTCCGGTTTCTTGTAAATGTAGCGCTCCTTGGATTCTACGCCCAATAATGGCCGTCTTCCACGTGTCAAACGAATACGAAAAGTCAGGGTGTTTTTATATTTACACCCCTAGCTGCGTGAATGAGCCGCCTATTTAAGGGGACGAGGATTTAGATCCAAACCACACCTTCTCCCCTCCGTGAGTATTCATCAGAGCGTATCCGACAGAGGTCCATTCTATCATGGCCGGCCGTCGCAGCTCCTCCTCTCGCCCTTCTAGCCCTCAGCCTGGAGATTGGGAGAGATGCTCCATCCCGCACAGCGAGCTAGTGACGCTCCAGAACAAGGGATTTCTCCTCCCGGCCTATATGGTCCCGGTTCGAGCCGGACTTGCCACCTATAATGGTGGAGAGCAAGTGGAGAGCGCCCCCAATCCCTCCAAAGGAGAGCGGGTATGCCTTGTCCCTTACTTAATAAGAGGGCTCGGATTTCCAATTCATCCGTTTCTCCGGGGACTCCTGGAGTTCTATGGCCTCCAGCCGCACAACCTCACGCCTGCCTCCATATTGCATATCGCGGGCTTTGTAGCCCTTTGCGAGCTGTTTTTGGGCTGCGAGGCTCATTTCGCGCTGTGGAAAAGGCTATTCTGCCTTGTGCCCCGTTCTCAGAAGGGGTCAATATATCAAGTGGGCGGAGCCGAAGTGTGGCGCATCGCCGGGACCGGATATCTATCCGGAACCCCAAAGAAGGCGTCTGAGGACTGGCCTTCGGAATGGTTATATATAGAGGACGTCCCGCTGCCGGATCCTGTCCGGATCGGCCTCCCTGAGTTTGACAGTGCTCCCCTAAAGAAGCGCCTAAGCTGGCTTCCATGGAGCCCTTAGAGGGAAAGCGACAAGGACGTTCTTTACCTGATGGTCCTGATAAGATTGTTAGCTCATTCCGGACTGACCATGATCGGGGTCATGGCCGCATGCATCATGCGAGGGGTGCAGGCGCTCCAGTATAGAGGCCACCCCATGTGGGACTTCAACGGGGAGGACGACGCCACCCGCCACGGTCGTAAGGGGCCGGATTCGGCTGCCGCTCTAATAAAGATCTTGTCCGCTTTGTACAAGGGAGAAGAGGAGGAATTTCTCCGCGTCAACCCACAGGGTGGATTTTCTATGTACAATCCCCCAAGTTGGGTAAGCGGACACTTTTACTTGCCCATCTGTTTTATATTCCCATCGTTAAATATTCAGTCTAGCGACTTCAACGCAGGAACTGCGCCAAGCTATTAAAGAAATAAACAGCCCTCCTCCACAACCCGAGGATCCGGGACGGTCCCTCGACCCGGCCTCTCAAGAGGATCCGGACTTATCTGTGGAGCTGATTGATGGGGTGTTTCATCAATTGAGCAAGGACAATGCCTTGGTGGCCATTACGGCCGATTACCCAGGGCTACTCCCAGCCTCACAGGTAACCGAGACCGAAGTCCCAGCACTTTGAAAAGGGATCTATCCTCGCGTGTTTTCGATTGCCGTATGACAACCGTGTTTTGCAGGGGAGGTCCTTGAGACGGAAGGCCGAGCCTGCGTCGACTAGCCAACGAGGGGCGGCAAGGCCCCGCGGGCTGAAAAGAAGTGCGGCCCGGACTGAGACGCCGGCACAAAGGTATAGCGCGCCATCTTATTCCCAGGTGTTATTCCTTCAAGGCATATTAACGCTCATGCTCTCTTCAGGATGAGGAGACCTTTCCGGACTATATCCGGAGAGGTTGCCAATCGCGCCTCCACCAGCCAGGCTCCAAAGCCTAGTCCGGAAGCGGAGGCGAACACAAGGCGCGCACCGGACGCTCCTCCGACAGAGGATGCGGACAGGCTGTCTGCCACCAATTCCAAGGTGGAGAGTGCCATGAACCACAGGCGTCACCGGACAGTTCTTCACGACGCTTGTTTCTCCCAAGAGGCATTGGACGCCTTTAATTCGGGAGATGGGTACCTCCGTGCCGCTCAAAATGGTCTCGCCAGAGCCACGGAGCAATATGTAAAAGACATACGGGTAAGAAAATTTTGGTAATTATATATATACCAGTAGCCCTCGAGACTTGAAATAGTTAGAATAACTGATTTAAGGATCATTTGTTATGCAGGTTCTTACAGAAAAGAATACCCTACTGTCCCAGGAGCTGGAAGAGTGCAAATCCCAACTTGAGGCCACACTAGCCGCGGCAGGGGAGCCCAAGGAGACCCCCTCTGGTAATATACGCTTCGAAAGATAAGTATTTTGCGAAGTGCGGCGTGGGTGCAAATCTGACAAATGAAATTGCAGATGGCGCCGGATTAAATCCAGAAAAGCAACAACTCCTACGCCGGCTGAAGGCTGGTGAGAGTGTGCTGACAAAGGTGAGGCGGTAGAAGAACAATCTCCAAGATGCCAACACCAAGTTGGGCGTTGAACTGAAGGATGTTCGTGCCCAGCTGTTGGACTCCGTTAAGGAGAATCAGCGGCTTCGACGCGACATATTTAGTAAGTGCTTAAACGAACTTTGAAAAAAGAGTTTGGCGAGGAAGTCGACTAACAGAGTAATGTCTGTAGGTATGCTAACAGGTCATCCTGTAGAGGAAATGCACGGTTCTACGGGTGACCTTCTTCCCGAGCTCTCACAACTGCACGAGCGAGTTCGGCAGGTGATGCAAGGCTTCGCCCAGGCCTTATGGCCATTCGTCTCCATGCTCGAAGGCCTTGGAGAGCTTGTAGAGAAGCTGAAGGGAGCGCGACGGCGCTTCCGATTGTGGAAGATGTCGGCCTGTCATCAAGGCGCCAGGGAGGCCTGGGCCATGGTGAAGACGCGGTACACGAAGGCTGACCCAAACCACATGGCCGAGGTTGGACCCATGGGGCCCGATGGGAAGGAGATCCCTGTGAGCTTAGTATACGGCCAAGTAGAATTGGCCGCAAAGTATTCCCAACAGGACTGTAAGCTAGACAGCCTGTTAGATGGTATTGAAGAGGAATACAACCAGTCAGATTGACTATGTAATTTTAATTGACATGTGTAATGCCTTCTAGCCGGATTGTAGATCGTTTGTCATGGCCGACCTTTTCGCTTCAACCTCGGGACCTGACGGTCCGGAGTGTGTCCGAATACCCTCGCGGTTATATAAGAACCGGGGTATGCATGGAGACCAGGCGTAGGGGTCATTAGTCCTTGAACAGACAAGTGCCCAACTAGTTATGTTATATTACATGGTTAGTAAGAAACATCTTCCAGGGAGAATAGTTCCGTTAGGGGTTCCTTTCCCTGGGAGGCATGCCCTAAAGTGCATGTCCATTCTGCGAAAAGAGACGCAGGAAAAACATCTGGGGGCGTATAGATAAATAAGTGAAAAAAAGATCATCTTAAGTTCACCGACCGAATATTCCCTTAAGAACGCTAGCTTTCGGCTTCACCCAGTCTGAGGTACACATCCGGCTAACCCGGAAGTAACAATCGCAGAGGTGCTCCCTTTACCACCTAGCCAAACAATCGGGAACGTAGGGGTAAGCACAGGAGCCAGGCAACCCAGCTTAGCCAAAACTAAAGTCATATCGATGCATATAATGGTGAATAAAAGGTACATGCGGAAGTGTGACACATGTGTTGGTTATGAAGCCCGTATAAATAAGCTTCTGTTTAAAGAAGCCCCCAGGTTTAATGAGCGCGGATAGCGCGTCACTTTATGAGCCTTTAAAGGCTATAAGAGAGAGAGAGGAGAAGGAGAGAAATGTAAGACAGAAAGTATATAAAAAATGGACAAAGGAAGGAGACGAACACAGAGTCCGGCGCTAGGCATAGAATCTTCGGGGACGGGCTGTGTTCCATGGGTTCGACTCGAGTCGGTTATCCGATGCATCTCGCAGGCGGTACGCTCCACCAGTCAGGACTTGGTCAATTATGAAGGGACCTTCCCACTTGGGCTTGAGTTTGTCCTTTTTCTTGTCCGGCAGGCGTAGAACTAATTTGCCAACGTTGTAATTTTTGGCCCGTACTTCTCTGCTTTGGTATCTTTGAGCCTGCTGTTGATAGAATGCGGAACGGGCTTTTGCCATGTCACGCTCTTCCTCCAAGGCGTCCAAACTGTCCTGCCGATCGAGCTCGGCTTCTCTTTCTTCATACATGCGCACTCGAGGTGAGTCATGAATTATGTCGTAGGGCAAAACTGCCTCTGCGCCGTACACCATGAAGAATGGTGTGTATCCGGTGGTGCGATTCGGCGTGGTCCGCAGCCCCCAGAGTATGGAGTCGAGCTCCTCTACCCAGTGCGTATTAGATTCCTTAAGGGACCGCACTAATCTGGGTTTGATGCCGCTCATGATAAGACCATTTGCACGTTCGACCTGGCCGTTAGTTTGTGGGTGATAGACGGAAGCATAATCGAGCTTGATGCCCATGTTTTTGCACCAGAGTTTTACCTCATCGGCCGTAAAGTTCGTGCCGTTATCAGTGATGATGCTATGGGGGACGCCATAACGGTGTACAACCCCGGATATAAAGTCTATCACCGGTCCAGATTCGGCCGTCTTAACAGGCTTGGCTTCTATCCATTTGGTGAACTTATCCACCATGACAAGTAAGTATTTTTTTCTTGTGGGTTCCGCCTTTAAGGGGTCCAACCATGTCTAGCCCCTAGACCGCGAAGGGCCAAGTGATGGGGATAGTCTGGAGGGCGGTGGGTGGCATATGGCTTTGGTTTGCAAAAAGCTGGCAACCGACGCATCGTTGGACTAAGTCCTGGGTGTCTGCCCGGGCCGTCGGCCAATAAAAGCCTATACGGAAGGCCTTGCTTACAAGGGACCGAGCTGCAGCGTGATGACCGCCGAGTCCGGCATGAATTTCAGCCAGGAGGTTCCGCCCTTCCTCTTCGAAGATGCACCTTTGAAGGACCCCGGTAGTGCTTTTCTTATAAAACTCTCCCTCATGGAATTTATAGGCTTTAGATCGCTGCACTATGCAGCGTGCCTCATTTTGGTCCTCGGGGAGTTCCTGGCTAGTAAGGTAGGCGAGGAATGGTTCTGTGATGACGGCCATTATTACGTGGGCTGAAGGTGTTATTTCATTGGCAGAGCCTCCAATTATGTCAGAGTGTTCGGTGTCGGGCAGTGCGGTTGGGTCCGGGCTGTTATTGCCGGGTTCCCCTTACCATACTATGGATGGCTTGAACAGCCTTTCCAAGAAGATGTTGGGGGGGACTACATCACGTTTTGCGCCGATGCGTGCCAGGACATCTGCCGCCTGATTATTTTCCCGGGCTATATGGTGAAATTCGAGCCCTTCGAACCGAGCTGACATTTTTAGGACGGTGTTGTGATAAGCTGCCATTTTTGGATCCTTGGCATCAAAGTCTCCATTTATTTGGGATATTGCGAGGTTCGAGTCCCCGCGCACCTCTAGGCGTTGAATGCCCATGGATACTGCCATCCAGAGACCATGTAAAAGGGCCTCATATTCGGCTGCATTGTTGGAGTCTGTGTACATTATCTGGAGTACGTATTGAACTGTGTCTCCTGTGGGGGACGTCAAAACGACGCCAGCCCCTAGACCGGCCAACATTTTGGAGCCGTCGAAGTGCATGACCCAGTTTGAATATGTGCCGTACTCTTTAGGGAGTTCGGCCTCCGTCAATTCTGCGACGAAGTCGGCCAAAACTTGCGACTTGATAGCTCGCCGTGGCTTGTAAGTTATGTCGAATGGGAGGAGCTCAATGGCCCATTTTGCAATCCGACCCATTGCGTCGTGGTTGTTTATAATATCGTTAAGTGGCACTTCCGAGGCTACTGTTATTGAACACTCTTGAAAGTAGTGTCGTAGCTTCTAGGATGCCATAAATACCGCGTACGCAATCTTTTGATAATGCGGGTACTGTGACTTGCACGGAGTAAGGACAGTGGACACATAGTAGACCGGCTTTTGAAGGGGGAATTTGTGTCTGTCCGTTTCTCGTTTGACGACGAGCACTGCGCTTACGACCTGATGGGTTGCTGCAATGTATAATAGCATTGGTTCGCCAATGTTTGGCACGGCCAGGACTGGGTTTGTTGCCAAGATGGCTTTTATTTCGTCGAGTCTGGCCGTGGCTGCATCCGTCCACTCGAAGTGTTCGGTGCACCGAAGGAGGCGGTAAAGGGGTAGGGCCTTTTCTCCCAAGCGGGAGATAAAGCGGCTTAGAGCCACCACGCATGCGGTTAATTTTTGTATTTGTTTGAGGTCCTTCGGGATATCCAATTGTGACAGAGCTTGGATCTTGGCTGGATTTGCTTCAATTCCTCTACCGGATACAATGAAGCCCAAGAGCTTTCCGGCTGGAACGCCGAAAATGCATTTTTCCGGGTTGAGCTTGATGTCGTACGTTCGGAGGTTATCGAATGTTAGCCTCAAGTCGTCTACTAGAGATTCGACATGTCTTGTTTTAACGACCACATCATCTACGTATGCCTCCACTGTTTTGCCGATCTGGTTTGCTAGACATGTCTGAATCATGCGCTGATATGCTGCGCCGGCGTTTTTGAGCCTGAAGGGCATTGTGTTGAAGCAGAATGGGCCGTATGGTGTGATGAATGTCGTTGCGGCTTGGTCTGACTCTGCCATCTTTATTTGATGGTAGCCGGAGTATGCGTCGAGGAAACACAACGAATCGTGTCCTGCGGTAGCGTCGATAATTTGATCGATGTGGGGGAGAGGGAAGGGATCCTTTGGGCAAGCCTTGTTAAGGTCTTTAAAATCAACGCACAGGCGCCAGGATTTGTCCTTCTTTGGTACCATCACCAGGTTTGCTAGCCAGTACGGGTGTTTTATATCTTTGATGAATCCGGCCTCCAATAGCTTGACTAGTTCCTCTCCCATGGCCTGTCTCTTAGGTTCGGAAAAACGTCGAAGAGCCTGTTTGACTGGCTTGAATCCTTTTAGGATATTTAAGCTGTGTTCGGCCAGCCTGTGTGGGATTCCTGGCATGTCTGAAGGGTGCCAGGCGAAAATGTCCCAGTTCTCTCGTAGGAACTCTCGCAGTGCGGCGTCTACATCAGGGTTTAACTGTGCCTCGATGGAAGCTATTTTATTGGGGTCCGTTGGATGGACCTGAAATTTGACTATTTCGTCCGCCGGTTTAAAGGAGGTGGACTTGGATCTTTTGTCGAGTATCACATCGTCCCTATTCACCGTGGAGCGCAGCGCAGTTAGTTCCTCAGCCGTTAGGGCTTCGGATAGCACCTCGAGGGCCAGTGCGGCTGTCTTGTTTTTGGCGCGGAGTGCTATGTCTGGATCACTAGAGAGAGTGATGATTCCGTTAGGCCCGGGCATCTTGAGCTTCATGTACCCGTAATGGGGTATTGCTTGGAAGATTGTAAACGCTTCCCGCCCTAGCAGAGCGTGATATCCGCTACTAAATGGGGCCACTTGGAACGTGAACTCTTCGGACCTGTAATTATCTGGTGTGCCGAACACTTCATCTAGCGTGATTATTCCTGTACAGTGCGCTTCCTGACTGGGGATTATTCCTCTAAAGGTTGTGCTGCTTCGCTCAATGCGGTTCCAGTCTATTTCCATTTTTTGAAGGGTTTCCTAATAAATGAGGTTCAATCCGCTGCCGCCATCCATGAGTACCTTGGTAGGACGAAAGCCGTCCACTATTGGACTGAGGACCAATGCGGTTGGTGCTCGGGCTGTTCGGAATTTAGGTTCATCACTGGCGTTAAAAGTAATAGCCGTGTCACTCCATGGGTTTATTGTTGCTAATTGGTAGACTTCGACAAGGCTGCGGAGATCTTTTTCGCATATTATTTGATGCGAAAGTCTCGAAGACTGTTAATACCATACTGGTGTCTCTGGGGTGGCTTTCTGTGGCTTCTGGAATTAGAAGATCTTCGCCAATTTTTGCCACCTGCCGGAGTATCCAACATGCTCTAAGGCTGTGAGTTGGTGTGGCGCCCTCTGCACTGTGAATTTTACAGGGTCCATTAAGCCATCCTTCCAGTACGGTTCCGTGCCCTGTAGAGGGCTTTTGCTTTTTGGTATTGAACCCAGGTGTGTGGCGATGATGCACCCTTTTATTTCGGACTGGGTTTGTATTCAGGGCCGGATTGTCCCAAAATTTTATTTCGGTTTTCCAGGCGCTTTCCATCACATAGTACTTTCGTACTATGGACGCCAAGTCAGCGAAGCGTGTAATGTCACAACGACTTATGGCGTTGAGGATTCCCTTGTCCGTGCAATTATTGCAGAAGAATGAAATTGCGTCTTCCTCGCGGCAGTCCTTTATCCTGTTCATAACCAGGAGGAATCTGGCCCAGTAATGATGTACTATTTCTTCGGGCTCTTGCCTAATTTGGGATAGATCGCTTATGTACGGGTGGGTGGATGGAATCAAATCCGAAACCTCACCCAATCTGAGACCCAGGGGCCAAGGAGTTTCTGAACTCGGAAGTTTGGATTCTTGGATGCTGTCAAATGAATCTAGCTCGTCGCCTGACTTTAAGTTCAGGTCTTGAGTGATGTCCTCCCCTCCGCGGGTATCCGGCTTGGAGGGATTGGGAATACGGACATAGCTAGTCCTTAAGATAGATGAAGGGTCGCCGCACTGTCCCTCTACCACGGCAACGTGATGGGTGACCTAGGGAGAGTTAATCTCTCTCAGATCGGGTTTAGGCCCAATTTGGTCATAATCCGTAGCGACTCCCAGGGCGGCGATGCGATCCAAGAGCTCGTTTAGGGAAGAGAGCTCCATTGGATCTAGCTGCTCAGCGAATTCCGAGCTGACATGAAGATTGCTTTCGATGACCCAAGAGGTCATCGTCGGTGCAGCAGCCGAACAGGCGGTCATAAGGAAACCACCTAGCCTGAGAGTTTGGCCGACAGCCAAAGCTCCCTTAGAAACGGTGCCATCTTTAAAGATGGGATGAGGCATCCTTCCTGATGGCGACGGCACAGAGGAACTCTCAATGAAAGCACCAATGTCGGTGTCAAAACCGGCGGATCTCGGGTAGGGGGTCCCGAACTGTGCGTCTAGGCGGATGGTAACAGGAGACAAGGGACACGATGTTTTTACCCAGGTTCGGGCCCTCTTGATGGAGGTAAAACCTACTCCTGCTTGATTAATATTGATGATATGGGTAGTACAAGAGTAGATCTACCACGAGATCAAGGAGGCTAAACCCTAGAAGCTAGCCTATGGTATGATTGTTGTTCTCTCTACGGACTAAAACCCTCCGGTTTATATAGACACCGGAGAGGGCTAGGGTTACACAGAGTCGGTTACAATGGTAGGAGATCTACATATCCGTATCGCCAAGCGTGCCTTCCACGCCAGGGAAAGTCCCTTCCGGACACGGGACGAAGTCTTCAATCTTGTATCTTTATAGTACAGGAGTCCGGCCGAAGGTATAGTCCGGCTATCCGGACACCCCCTAATCCAGGACTCCCTCAGGGGCCTTGGTTGGGGAGAAATAGGTACTTTGGTCTAATTTCCTAGATACATGTGCTCGTGTTACTCTAAGTGAATCCGAAGACAAACTGTCTTGGATTCTAGATAAATTTGGAGTCCATAGTGTCAAATCTTTTTACTCTGCTATGCAGGTTGGATGTAAAGTTCCTTACAGGTTCTTGTGGAAAGTTAAGATTCCTCTTAGAATCAGAACGTTTATCTGGTTAGCGTTAAAAATTACATATTAACTAGGGATGTCCTGTTACATAGGGGGGAAAGTGTGTGTCTGAATGCTTGTTTTGTGGGCAAAAATAAACGATTGATCATCTTTTCTTTGAATGTCCTCTAGTGAGATACATTTGGTGTGTGATGAAATGTAGTCTTGTTTTTTACTGTACCTACTTGGACACAATTTTATGCTTTAATGTTTGGCTTAAGTTCTTACTTCCCTAGAGAAGAAAGCTATACTCAGTGGGTGTGGCTGCTGTTCTTTGGGGGATTTGGAAAGCCAGGAATCTGGCGTGTTTCGAACATAAGTGGCCTTTTGATCCATCTTTTGTGATGTCCATGGTAGCCCATTGGAATACTGACTGAAGTTCATTTTAGGTGAAGGAGGACGCAAAACTGACGCTACGACAATCACAAAAAATTCTTGGAACGAGTTGCAACTGAAGTGTTTCAAGCGAGGAGAAGCTATGCATTATTGATTTCTCGGCTGGAAGATGTGCCTCGAGTTAGGAGAGTGTGGAGTGGCGTTATGCAAGCTCAATTATGTGTTGTGTTTTTCAGTTTAAGTGGTGATTGGTTGTTTAAGGTCTCCCCTAGTCTGTTGACTAGCTAGGTTTCGTGTGTGGGGGGGAGGGGGGAGGGGCTCGGTTAAATTGTTTCCTCTGGGTGGTGGCTACGTTTTGGTCGTAATGACTACTTAATTTTTGATATGAAATTGGGGGAGTGATCACTTTTAGTTAAAAAAACATAAGTTTGCCATATACTCACCGTTACAAACATAAGCGTAGTTCAGATGATTTTTTTTGTGCTCGAACCGCTCCTTCAAGATTTAAGTTCCAGACCTTGCCCAAGTGCTCATTATTTTTTGAATTAGTATCTTGAAAATGCTCATGAAGGTATGGTGCGCATATATGTGTATATGAGCATCCATGTTTGTAATGTGTTAACAAACGTAAAAAAGACCGTCTTCCACATAGGCCAAGTTTTAATGCACATTAGGATACTTTCATTAGGATTACATGAATCTAAGCTCGCAATTTTTTTCATCAATACATGCATTATTAGTTTTTTTAACACAGTACAAACGCAAGTGCTCGTACTTACGCGTATACACCTATGAATGCACACATGCATACCCTATCTCTATGAACACCTTCGATACACTGAGCCGGCATATCATCTTGAGATTTACAATGTCACTATAAACGCCTCATTTTCGACGGGAATGTCTCCTCCCACCGAAAACTTCTTAGTGGTGTGGTCGCAGGCTCGCAGCATCAAATATCCACGATTACGTAGCTAAGGCCTCGGTTAAATTGTTTCCTCTGGGTGGTGGCTACATTTTGGTTGTAATGACTACTTAATTTTTGATATGAAATCAGGGGAGTGATCAATTCTAATTAAAAAAACATAAGTTTGCCATATACTCGCCGTTACAGAGATAAGCGTAGCTCAGATGATTTTTTTTGTGCTCGAACCGCTCCTTCAAGATTTAAGTTCCAGACCTTGCCCAAGTGCTCATTATTTTTTGAATTAGTATCTTGAAAATGCTCATGGAGGTATGGTGCACATACATGTGTATATAAGCATCCACGTTTGCAATGTGTTAACAAACGTAAAAAAGACCGTCTTCCACGTAGGCCAAATTTTAATGCATATTAGGTTAGTTTCATTAGGATTACATGAATCTAAGCTCGCAATTTTTTATCAATGCATGCATCATTAATTTTCGGAAATGTTAATGCCCACACGTGTGGGCGTTCACCATCCCAACCACACGCAAGCATCTCCGTTGCCAACTTTGTGCACGAATCTTGGAACAAACTGGCCGGTTTTCTGTGCCACGTAGGACGAGGCGCGTGTGCGGTGTGCGAGTCAGTTCGCCCCCGCACGTTGGTTGCCATCCCGCGGTCAGCGGTTGCCACTCGGAGGCGTGCGGTGGAACTGCTATGCGCCCGCACGCCACGCTCCAATCGCGGTTGACGTCAAACACGTCGCACACCTCTGCCCCCTCTCCCTCACGGTTCCATTTACTCAACCGCACCGCAGTTACTGGCACAACCCACTCGCATTTCAAACCATTGGAGGAGAAGGCGAGGGGAGAAGGTGACGGCGGAGGCGGAAGAATCGACGGTGTTCGCGGCCGTCGGTGGTGCTCGCCGGAACGGAGCGGCTTCGCCGGAGCGCCTGCGGGTTGAAGGTAATGCTCGCTACAACTCTCGCAATCCCTTCCTGCATTTTTCCCCCTTCCCTCCCTGTTCCATTCCTCGATCGAGATTCGTAGAGATTCAGGCGATTCGGCGATGCGTCGGCGTTCCCGCCGGCGCCGAAGTCGTCTGCTAGCCGTTTTTGGTGGCACTGGGCAGTTTCATCGCGGCCGCGGCAGCGGCATCGTCGGTGTGGTTATGCCTGTTCGGAGGCACGCACTAGTCTTGCCTATGGATTGGGCAGGTGTCTCCCGGTTTGTTTGATGCGCATTGGTTTGAATTTGTGTTTTCAGTCAGTTCGTGGGAGAATTTTGAGGGTGAATTTGAAGTCGCGGTAGTTGCCATTGAACCCTAGATCTAGTTAGTTGGTTTTTGAAACTGCAGTATGAGGCAAACTTGATAGTTTCATTAACTATCATGATTGTGTGGCAACTAACTCCCTAAACAACTGTCATAGTTGCCACAAACGTGTTTCCCCTTGCGGCAACAAATTACTGAAATGACTGTGTTAGTTGCCACATATAAGCTTTCGCATGGGGCAACTATTTTTATTGAATGACTGTGATAGTTTCCACACACGCTCTTCCATGTGGCAACTAAATTTGCTGAATTACTGTGATAGTAGCCACAAACATGCTTTTTCATTGTGGCATCTAATTTTTCTGAATGATTTGTGATAGTTACCACATTGTGATAGTTGCCACAATCGGTAGTCAATGCAGTTTGAGGAGCCAACTGCACTGGACGGCAACTAATGTGCACATCAAGTGTGCCTGTTGCCACTTGGATAGTATATTCATGTGGCAAATAGAATGTGAACACACTGTCTGTTGCCATTCTGCAGATAAGACAGTGTGGCAAATTGGCTGCATAATGTGGCAACCAAATTTGCATATCAATTGTGTCAGATGCCATACATATGCTTGGCACGTGGCAAGTTTTTGGCTGACCACATCATGTCTGTTGCCATGCCGCAGTCAGTACAATATGGCAAATTCATTGTACTATAGGCGCAATTTTTTTGTTTTGCCACAACGACTTTGTGATATCTGATCACACTGTGGCAATTTTCAGGTTCTTGATTAGATGTGGTTTCATCGATTTGTTGTAGTATGTGTTGCATTTCAGTACGACAATTTCACCCTAGCACATTTCTGCCGCTGAACAAGTGGCATTTGATTGGTGTATTTTTAGGACAGTGTGTGAGCTGCCACGTCTTAGTTTTTCTGATGTGGAGGATTCTGTGACTTTCTATCGTACTATCTTGGGCTAACATGGCAACTTCAACATTTTTTGTTTTCAAGTGCATTTACCATATGTACACTTTTTTTTACTTGATAATGCAACCAACGTGCTTACTTGCCACGTTTATGTTTCCGACAATCATAGGAGGGGTGCGTGTGTGTTCATGTTATTTTTTCTGCATTCACTAGTTGACATTTTCTGTTAGGTGGCAACTGCTTACCTCTTGCATTTACATTTCCACCATGACAATTTGGTCTGTTCCTATCTCAGCAGAATGGCTCGTGGCGATCATCAAAACGATGATGATGATTTCATGGATCCACCACAGCGTAATCGAGCAACTGGACGGAGAAAAGAGGGTGATGAGGTAATTGTTCACACATCCCCCCTTCCTCCTGCTTTATGTTACTGGTTGACACCTCGAGCTTGCAGTCGTCTGACACGAACTAAAATTTCATGACATTGCAAAACATGGCAACAACTGATCACTTTTTGCAAAAACATGGCAACAACTGATCACTTTTTGTCTGTTTTTTGCAGAAGAAGAAACGTATTCGCAACAGAGCCTCCCAAGAACGACTGACTGCGTTGACTGACAAATTCACCGACAATCAGAAGGGGGCTGCTGCTGAGATGGGTATGCAGTCTATGATGGATGTCCGGTGCACGAACCTTGTCAACCCTGTATGCGACTGGCTTGGTGAGATCTACGACCCCGCCTCTAGGGAATTCGTGATTCCGGGACGTGGAAGACTACCTTTGAATGAGGAATCCGTGTTCTGCACTTTGGGTGTGCCTCGTGGACATATCAAAGTCCCGTACGAGGTCAACAATGAGATTGAGGAAGCGCTGTTCCCCCGTTTGTTTCCTGGGTCGGAATCCATGCCGAACATGTCTGCAGTGGCAGATTCGCTGCAGGCCATGACGACGCATGGAGATGTTTTCAAGATGAAGCTACTCATGTACCTCATCTCAGCTGTTTTCGCGCCGACCACCTCTCTTCGCCCAAGCAACAAATGCTTCCCCATCCTGGTGAATGATCCATCTTTACTACTTTATTTTTCTTTGATCTTTTTGGCTCCGATGTCATGTGTAAAGCTAGTGACTGCCAGCGTTTTCCGATGTTTTTTTCCATTTGATTTCTGATGCGGCAACCTTTTTTGTCCTGAAATTTTGTGTGGTGCAGGCGGATCTGGAAAATGTGAAGAACATGAATTGGTGTAAGTTTATTGCCGACTTCCTGCATGATGCATTCTCAAGCAAGATGTACCAAAAGGGTTGTCGACTGCATTTAATGGTATTTTTTTACCAGTTCTTTCTGTGAACACTGTTTTTTTTAACACACTTTTATTCATGCATGGCAACCTGATCATAACAAGATGGCAACCTGATCATATAAAGATGGCAACTGCCATAATGACAATATGGCAACTGGCATAATGACAATATGGCAACTCCCATCATATTAGTATGGCAACTGTCATCATACTATGATGGCAACTGCCATCATAACAACATGGCAACTGCTATCACACTATGATGGCAATTAGCACATGTGGATGGCATCTTCTTCTTTTTCTTCTCTTTTTTCATGCACCTCAACTTGATTATAATGGGAACATATATTATCCTGTTTTCCTCCACACAGTACCCATGATGGCAACTGATATTTCTTTCTTTTTAAAATTGTTTTGCATCAGCTCATGTACGTCGACTGTCTTGATCTGTCCATCGTGGATTTCACTGGGACAGGAGGCCCGCCGCCTGCGCACAAGTTTGCTGTTTCTGCGTGGACTATCAACGCTGTCAAGGTTGTGCTTGCCACAGATAAGGCTACTGACACCACATATGGAAAACTACAGGTTAGTTCTGGTTTCTTTGCCCACACGGCATGCCTACAAATTTGCATGAGGCAACCGTCTGTGGGTCATAAGAGATGACTACCTTTGTTATCCATGGCTGTCTGAGTACTGTATCCATGTCTCATTCCACATGGCAACTCTTTTCATTCGTGCTTAAACTTACATTCTCTCTCTTATGTCCTAGCTTTTTTTCTTTTTTTTGTTCTTTCCAGCTGATGGCCAAGCATGCTATAGACTACAGCGTGTTTGGGGGGCCTCAAAACTTTGGAAAGTGGATGGACGTGCACTTGGCTCCGTCTTGCCCTGCCGAGGTAATCAAAAGATCTACATCTATGGTTTGCCGTGGAGTATTTTTTTGATGTCGTGCAAGTGATTGCAATACAGGTGGTCATTGATGCTTCTTTGTTTCGTGCACAGGAGAGGGCACCTGTTGAGCATCTAATAGGGCAGTTTGCATCTAGAATGACCGGCTTGCTCGGGAAGTTGGTTGAGGGGTGGACGTCCCTCAGTGGCTCTAACAGCGACGCGGTTGCGAGGCAGTTCACTTCATTTGTCCCAGAACGTACACACCGGCCAACCGGTTGCCGTGGCCGGTATGACTACAATAGTTCCCAAGAGCCTGCTGACACACAAGATGAACTAGGTGGAGATGCTGGTCTCAGTAAGGATGACGACGATGTCATGGAGAATGTGCAAGAGGACACCGATGATGATGATCATGCTGAAGTTCGCGCAAGTGGTAACAAGGGCAAGGATGCAACAGATATCCCCCAACCGGAGAAAGTCAAACAACATACGGCTGCGAGAGGCGAGGGGGTTTTGCCATCAAAGAGGGGGAGGGCTCCAGAGGGTGTTGGGCAGGGTTCTGCTAGCAAGAGGTCTAGGACCGACCCCGTAGCTGCCAGGAAGAGGTTTGACTTTTATTTTAGTTTTTTGCTTTGTCTATTTTCTTCGAACAGACTCATCCTTTTTTTGCACTTGTTTTTGTCAAGCGCGGCAACGAGTTTGCTGTCTGACAATTGCCACCGTTTTTCCCTCCATCTCATACGTGCAGCGAGCCGATAGCTGGTGGACGAGCAGTTATGAAGAAACAGGCGCCAACGCCAACCCGTGTTTCTGCTCGGTTGAACAAAGGTGCCCCCATTGCCGGTGACACCCCTTCCACCAGGTCATCTCCTCGCACGACGACGACCAACACCGGGGATCCTGTCATGTTGCCAGACCTGAGGAAGGCAGTCAAGAAGTAGGTTTTTTCATCCGCTTTCATTGACATAGCGCTATATTTTCTTGATTTTCCAATGCATCCGTTTAGCTTGTCACATTGTCTTCTGTCATCGCCCCCCACGTGGCAACTGCTATTCTCCAAATGATTTTTTCCTTCCTTTTTAAGTGTATGGCAACTCCTATCGTTTTTTACATGGCAACTGGAATCTAGGCCAAATGGTAACTTTAATGTACCTAATGGCAACTGCCATCTTTACCGTTGGCTTGTGAGCTCATCCCACACCTAGGTTTGAAATTGCATTCATGGCAGATCAGACATTTTTATCATTCTTCAAGTTGGCTAACATGTTAACTGCTGCTGGATGGCAACTGCTAATTATGACACATGGCAACTCACATTCCCCTTACATGGCAACTACCAGCTTTTCCATTTGTTTTTCATTTTTTTAAGATTTCTACCAAGGCAAACATATTTTTGTTCATTTTTTAATACCTTTTTCATGTGCTTTATTTTTATTTTTTTGCAGGGTGAAGAAGACTACTACGCGCGGGGCCAAGCATATCAGTAAGGACCCGCTCGAACGCCTGCATTCAAAGTTGTCAACAGGGGGCAACTCAGATGTACATGAGGCACCAGGTGACAATACTGCTGCTGCACCGTTGACCGCTCCCACCAACTCTGATGCAAGTGGCCGACCATCTCCGCCGGCTGCAGATGTGCAGGCTAGAACAACAGGCATCCGTACATCGGGGAGTGACGAGTCGGTATCTGCCAGGACAGCTGAAATATTGCCAACTCTTCTGGCAATGAAGGATGCTGCTGTGAGCCATGCCACCCCATCAGCAAGCGTTGAAGTGGACGCTCCCGAGACGAACCTAAGCAAGGAAGATTCCCACTCATCTGACACTGATTCCAAGCACGTGCGTGGTGGCACTCCTGTGTCCACGACAGAAGCGGCTGAGGCGGCAGTTCACAAGGATATGCCATCTACAGGTGAGAGTCCTGGCACAACAGCTCCAGCTCTTGTCGGTGCAGATACTGCTGTTTCGCATGCTGGTCTTCCACCTAGGCGTCGTAGCCCCCGCAAGCAACCAACAGACATACCCAACGCACCGGCTATAGCTAGGAGCAGGAGAGACGAGTCTGGTTATGTTCCTACATCCACACTGTTCCCTCCACCTGCCAAAAGCAATGTGATGGAGAAACCGGAAGACCGGAGCACAACTGATGCAGGTGTCAAGCCGGGCACGAGTGACGCAGGTGAAAAACCGGAGCAGACTGCGCCTTTACCCGCAGTGGAAATCCCCAGCATAAATCTGTGCACTTCGAGGCTCCCAGTCAATGTCGGTGTCCCCTACAGCCCAAACAAGAAGATTGTCATGAAAGCTGCGGCTGATACCGCTGACAACACGCCCCGCCCTACAAATAAGGCCGATCATTCTGTAGCGGCCGATTCAGATATGTTTGTCGATCTTTCACCCTTGGATTCTGCCCCGCAAGTCGTTCGTGGTCCGGCCAGTAGGAATGAGAGGCAGCCAATGGACTTTACCCCACCGAGCTTCAGCCTTGGCATCAGTCAAGATCAACCGGTGGTGCAAGATCCTATGCCAGTTGCCTTTGCTTTCCCAGGAGGCATGCCCGCAATGATGGCGCAGCCAATGGTCGAGGGCAGGAAGGCTGTCAAGTTCGCAGAGCCGATTGTGCAAGGTACACTTGTCATGTCCTTATGATTTTTCTTGTATACATCTTTGTAGTTTGACTTTTGTCCCAATCATATTTTTTGGGGGTTCTCACTTGTGATGGCAACTGACATGTCATGACATGGCAACTGGATTTGATGCACCATGTCACCTACATTTTTTTTGCTGCCATGCTGCATTTGACATTTGGGCAACAACGTGGCAACTGAAGTTGATTCAACATGGAAACTGTAGTTGCTATCACATGGCAAATACAGTGCATTACACATGGCAACTGGATTTGCCACACCATGTCACCTGCATTTTTTGTTTCCATGCTGCATTTTTTCATACGGCAATCACATGGCAAGTGGAGTTGACACAACATGGCAATTGTAGTTCCTGTGACATGGCAAATACAGTCCAACTAGATGGCAAATACAGTCCAACTAGATGGCAACTACAGTGCAACTACATGGCAATTGTAGTTGCTATGACATGGCCACTGTAGTTGGACCACACATGGCAACTGCCCCACTTTTTCTACCTACATCTCACATCATGCACCCTATATTCTCACAATCCATCTGTTTTTGATTTTCTAGGTATCCTAACCCACTTTTTTTATCATTGCAGCCACCCCTGAGGAGATTTCGCCGTCACTTGACGAAGCTTACCGCATGATTAAGGAGGCAGCATTGCAGAGGAGGTCCTCACGAGGGCAAGGGCAATCAAGTTCCAACGTGCCTGCAGATACGGTATCTGAGGATACCATTAGGAGTGCCACTCCTAGTTCTGTGAGGCAGCAGAGGGTAGTTCACCCACCTCCCGCGGAAGACTATGAGCCCGAATTCAGGGCCACTAAGGAACAGACCCAGCTGTACGATATCATCAAGCGGTTTGGAAATGCGAGGGCCAGCAGCAAGCACATGAAGGAGCTGAAAGCGTAAATGACCACACCCCATAATCTCTCATTTTGCTTTGCTCCTTTTTTACCATTCATCTTCTTCGTAATTTCTATACATGATCCGCTTACGTTTTAGTTCTTTCATATATTTTTTTACTTAGTAGGCATGATTCTTCCATGTCATATCGTTTTCATACAACTTATGTTTGGACAGAACCAAAGTCATTCAATGCGGAGCGACGTACGTCGAGCTGGGTGATCTTGCCGAGTTCGTGAGGCCAAACGGTAAAATGTCGACGAATGTAGTTGCATGCGGGATCGACTACATCAACAATCATACCGATGTGTGTGCCGACAAGATAATCATGCATTACAGTGTGACCTGCAAAATATGGGATGGCGACTTCCACCACAAAATCCTGAGGAAGAATTTTGCTCAACACGGTGAATTCAAGCTCACACTGAAGAAATATGTGAGTACTCCTTCCCTGTCTGCAATGTTTTTTCACATGGTGTGGTTTTTTGCCATCATCTGCACTTATGTTTATGTGGCAGATGTTTTCATGTGGCAACAGCTGCCGTGCACACTGACTTCTTGATTTTTGCATCCCGTGCAAACTATGTGGCAACTTGATAGTAAAATACACGGCACATTTTGTTCATACATGGACGGCAACTTTATTTCAACTACCCCCACCCATAACCAAACATTCTACGTGATTCTAATTTTTTTGTCCCTCTGCTGTTCTTTATGTGAACTCTGCTTCTCATTTCTTCACTTTTAAATGCAGGTCATGTTCCCCATGTTCCAAGAGCTTGCACCACATGACCTACATGACAAGTGTGGTCACCACTATGCGATCTGTCTTGACCTGAAGAACCAACGTTTTGAGGTGCTTGATTCAATCCGTTCGGAAGCTGATGCATACCTTACTACGCATGCCGAATTCTTCATTAACAACCTCAAAGAGACATGGAACCGTCACTACAAACATTCAAAGGTCCAGATCAGGCATTTCCCGACTGAGTATGTGGCGACTGCGAAGCAAGGGAACACGTAATTTCTTCCTTCCTTCATGTGCCATTTACATCAATCCAACCCCTCTTTTGTTGTCACATCTGAATTGAAGTCTATCTTTGTTACGTCTGTCCTTTTTGCGTGTTCACTTGACTCTTTTCCTCGTGCAGGACGGACTGTGGCTTTCACGCGCTGGAATACTTTGCAAAGTGGGAAGGCAGAATTGTCCCCCCTATCACAGCTGCAACGGTCGTTGAGCTCCGGAAAATCCACACATGGAACTGGTTGATGAATGAAGATTTCAACAAGCAGTCCGGAGCACGCGAGTTCATGGAGGAAGCTATTAAGAAAGTCATCAAGAAGTACAAGCGATCACGTGGCGTTACACACCGGACGCATACCTTACATTCTGTTGCCGAGGAATGTAAGGTACTATCTCTTTGTTCTCGTCGTAAACTATGTTTGTGTGCTATGTTATGACTGCAACCCCGCGTAGCCTACTATGTAGTGGTGGTGTGTGAGCGACATTTGAATAGTTTCTATAATATATGTGTGGACGTGAACCTATTTTAGGCGTTACAGCAGATATGTTTTTATGTTTATCATTATTACAATGGTTTCATCGTTTCTAGCACCGGTTTGCTGTTTCGAATGCGTCTACGATGTTTTAAAAAAGATGGCAAATGTAGTTCATCAGACATGGGTAGTGAAAGTCATCGTCGTTTTTCATTTTGGCTGTTTTGCTTCTTCTTTTTCATCGCTAACTGCACCGGCTAGCATGGGTAGGTTGATCATGTAGCCACAACCTTTGCTGCGGTTTATGCACGTTACGCTTTTTCCAACTTGTTTCCCATACATTGCACACAACACACTATGTGTCTCTAAACCGCGTCGTATTGTCATGGAAATATATGCCATGCAGAGTCATTACAAATTCCATGGCATATTTTCAGTACAGCTAACATGGCAGATACAGTACAAACAACATGGCAGATCCAGCATAATTAACATGGCAGATACATTACAACTAACATGGCAGATCCAGTACAACTAAAATGGCAGATCCAGTACAACTAGCATGGCATATTTATTATAAAATAGCATGGCATATTTAGTATAAAATAGCATGGCAGACTAACTACACATAGCATGGCAGATTAACTACACATAACATGACAGATTAAGTACCCATAACATGGCAACTGCATTTATCCATTCAATGAATTTTCCTTCCACTTCTGATGCCCCTCAAGAGTCATTCTCCCAATTTTTTTAAAAAAAATTCTCATCATCTAGGGTACAAAACAAAATGTCCACAAGGACCATGTCACATCGCCCCAATTTTTGCTCATGGATTGCCCGCCCCTTTCTTCGTTTTCTTGTGTTTTGCTTGGATCTCCAATCCCGACTTGTACCTTATCTCTCTTGGACGACCCTTTGTGATAGAACGGGGTGGGTTCCTGACCTGGGTCTGTGTGCTTGCTGTTCCAGATCCTATCTCCGAGTTTTCAGATGATGGCCCCGTGGATGAAGGCACACTTGATGTGCGGGGGAACCGGTGTAAGGCTTCCTTAGCTTTCCTCTTCTTGATCTCATCAAGCTCTCTTTTCAGTGCCTTCCTGTGTTTTTCTGCGACTCTCGCTGTCTCATCACTCTTGCACGCTTCATCAATTAGCTCAGCATAGTTCTTTGTCAGCACAACGTGCCTCACGGCTTCCATGGTTGACTCGGGTCTCTCGTCATGCACAGCCAGAACTGCATGTGTTGTCTGCGGCGCCAACGCGTCGTCAGTGTCCCATGTCCATCACCGCCTTATGAAATGGCGGGGCATCCGTGTCACAGTGTTCATGTCCATTACTTTTAGTATGTGACAGCACACAATGCCGTCCTGTTCGAACTTGCAGCATTGGCAGTAGTACTCGCCTTCGCCTATCGAGGCTTTGACGAAGTAGTTCCTTCCTTTGTCTGGGTCTTCAGGTTCTGAATCTGACATGCCCAAAATAGAACACACCTTGAACGTATGTTCGTCCACCTGGAAAGCCATGAACATGCTGGCACGCTTTATTTCTTCCTGGAATCTGCAAGTTTTGTGTGTTTTCTGTTAAACTATCGTGCGCTCTTTTCTTATACCACCTTATGCTATCATGGAAATAGAAATACATTTTGTTTGAACATGGCAAACATAGTTCATTGAACATGGCAAATATAGTACGTTGAACATGGCAAATGCAGTACACTAGACATGGCAAATGCAGTACACTAGACATGGCAACTGTAGTACACTAGACATGGCAACTGTAGTACATTTTCAACTGGACATCGTCATTTTTCCACACCAACATTCCCCAATGGAAGCACATTGCATAAAACATGGCAACTGCCCTTTTATTTAAACATGGCATCTACAGTTGAGTAAACATGGCAATTGCATTTCAACAAACATGGCAGATGCATTTTATTAAACATGGCAACTGCATTTCAGCATATGTGTCGCCAATATAACATTTTTTCCAGTTGACATTGGCATTTGCATGCCAACATGCCCCAATGGAAGCACAGTGCATTAAACATGGCAACTGCACTTCATTCAACAAGGAAAATGCACCCGAGCAAGCATGGCAAAACAGAATTTTCATTGAACATGGCAACATGCAGCTGAGTAAGCATGGCAAACAGTATTTCATTAAACATGGCAACTGCATTGCACTCTATAAGGCACCTACTGACTTGGTGCTTTTTCTGCAAATAAGACTGTAACACAATTGACTTACTTGTTAAAGATATTGTTGGTGTATATCTTGCTCATTTGCCTCTCTATCGGTAAATACGTTAGCAATTTTGGCTGCTTTAGTGCCGTGGTCGCTTCTTGCTGTAGCTCAGATCCCAGAATTTTTTGTTGCAAAGTTGTGTACTGCTTGGCAAACTGTAGCAATGAGTTGCCAGGGCTGACGTACCGCTTCAAAACAGCATTGAACCCCTCGCTGCGCTGCGTAGTCTGCAGAAAGGGGAAGAAGCATTGCATGAAGTAGGCCGGCACCCAGTACATTCGCTTCTCCCACAGGCTAACAAGAGTCTCGTTGTCTTGGACTTGATGTGTTTCAGTCATGGCCATCCAGCTCCTTTCAAACTCCTCCACCGTCAAGTTGTGGTCCATGCACAGCTCGAATGCCTTGTGCAGCTCTGGACGGTCAGCAAAGAACGGTCCTAGCGTCTCCTCAGCCTTCTTTATAATGTGCCACCTGCAGTGTCTGTGCACTGCCAACGAAAAGACCTCCTCTATGCCTGCACGCATGCTGAAATCTTGGTCTGTTATTATGTTCATCGGAGCAAGTCCATCCATGCACTCCAAGAAAAGGTCTTGAACAGCCAAACGTAACCATCCGTGTCTTCGTTCCAGACGAGCCCGCAACCGAACTGCAACGACTGATTGTGGTTATTTATTCCTATGAACGGAGCGCATGGCATCTTGTACATATTGGTGAGGTACGTCGCGTCGAATGAAATGCAATCTCGGAAATGTTTGTAGGCTCTCCTTGCAGCACCATCCACCCAATACATGTTCCTGACACGGTTCTCATCGTCCAACCTTATCCTGTAGAAGAAATCTGGATCTTCCTTCGCTTTCTCATCGAAGTAGGCCATTGTGGCCTCTATGTATGCCAACTTGCTCTCTCTATGGTACTTGGCCTGTAGGTTTGTGACGTCAGCTGGTATGTACAGCATGCTACTCAGAGTCCCCTTTTTGCTGTGGATGAGAGATAGTATATGTACCATTCTTGATGGACCGACGTTACAATTATGTAGCAGCTTTACGAATTGCCTTTCGACGGGGGTGAACCCTCTGTGGGCGGTCAGAAATTTTACCAGGTCGAACTTCTTTATGAGTTGGTGGTTGTGCTCGTCAAAATATTCATTGACCACCCACTGTGCTCCATCTACGTTTAGCTTACACCGAACAGGGCACTCAGTCTTGAGAATGATACCTCTCTTTCGTTCCGGAACGACAGGCGCAACAACTTTCCCCTTCTTATTCCTCCGTGCCTTGTGGCACCTCATCTCACCTCTGCTGTACTCGTTAGTTTTCTTAATTTTCCTATAGTACTCGGTGTTGACCGCAAATCCATGGAACTTTGCATATGTCTGGTGGTATTCCTTTGCTTCTTAGAACGATTCAAATCTCTGCCCAATGTACGGTGGCTGAGGTACCACGATCTCTGATTGCCCACCATCTTCATCCTCTTGTGCGTCGTCGTCAGTTTCATCATTCACTTCAATATCGGCGGCAGTTCCATCTACTTGAGTGTTGCCAGTGCTTGTGTTCAAAGGGGTGCTTGTCGGCATTGCTGGAATGATTGCCATTCCCGACTCTGACTCGAAATTGTTTGCGGCATGATTGTCTGCTGGCTGGTGGAACGCGTCTTCCGTGCGCTCAGAGCTCCCCGCAGTAGATGTCCCCACGCCGCTGTTCAGTGTAGTTATAGGCCCTGTAATAGAAAAAACAGGTACGAGAGTAAGATTTTTGTTTGGATAACATGTGTATCACAACGGATCACACCATCTTCGAGTGATTTGGCATGACATCATTTCAAACAGCAAGCCGTGAGTCTGCGCGTGGACATGTATGGCAGCTATAGTTGTCCAGTCATGGCAGCTACTGTTCAACAAACATGGCAACTATTGTTTTGCCTACAAATGACTACAAATAACAAATGTAGCGCTGTTTTTTGTGATTCAGTTTTTTCCTTACCTTGTTGTGCTGCATTTGACCATCTTGTGTGGTCCGTGACACCATAATGACGTGCTCCACCTGCAATTTGTGAAGCTTGCCACGAGACGTTTGTCGGGTTACCACCAGCGTAATAACCTGTAAGCATAGTAGTGGTTGGTCAATTCATGGCAAATGCAGTTTGTGCTAGCACGGCAACTGCAGTTGCCCCTGATGTGGCAAATGCAGTTTTACTGGCATGGCAACTGTAGTTGCATCGGTATGGCAACCGCAGTTGTTCCTTCATGGCAACTGCAGTTGCCATGGCATGGCAAATGTAGTTGCACTGGCATGGCAACTGCAGTTGTTCCTCCATGGCAACTGCAGGTGTCCAGGGATGGCAACAACAGTTGTCCAGGGATGACAAGTGTAGTTTTTAATTCATGGCAATTGTAGATGTCCAGTCATGGCAATTGTAGTTGTCAACTATGCTCCTTCTGCTAATTGAGCATCCGCAACTTCACTTTTTTTATGGACTCACCTGTGTATGACGTCGATGGCAGGTACATGGGTGCTGCCTGATGCCACGTGCTGCATGAAGGCTCTGCATTTTCACCCGTCATAACTCGTGAGTCCTTTTGCCAGTTTTTTTGCATGTTCATTTTTCATGTCCACAGCAGTATGTGCTCTTTTTTCGTTTTGCATTACCTTGATTAGTCATACTAGCTAGTTGAAGTTGGCTGTCCGTACATTTGTCAGTGTTAGCGCCTTGTGACTGAACTTGCCACGGGGCCCCCCTAAGAGTGTTTTGGTCATAAGAACCTGCGAAAAAATGATAGTGTATGACATAAGTAGAATGTCATCTTCATCGTTGCGAAGATGGAAACTGTTCTCCTCTTTTGTTATCACGCATCATACCTATGCCTGCATACTGTTTTAGTAGTGGCATCAACGACCCTGCAGAGATGAGTTGACTGTACTCTGATGCATGCCAAGGGGGCGTTTCTGGCCTTTGAGAACCCCAAGCATCAGCGCCATCTTCGTGATTCATTCTTTCCGTGTCTCGCTTCTTTTCGATGTGTTCTCAATCACTGGATGAACAAGAAGGCATCAACAATCCACAAGAATTGTATTCTTCTGCTGCTTGCACATAGAAGATAGGGATGGCAAGCAACAGATCAAAATAGGTGGCAGCTACTGACAACGAAAGGTGGCAACTGTCGTTATACACAAGTGGCAATTAATTTTTCCCACCCTCTTCATTCCAAAAATTGTCCTTCCTACCCTTTTTTAGGGATTCCTACTCATCCATTTCATACCCAACTACTTGCGTCAATTAAACTATGAACTTAAGTTAATCTCAAACGTAGTACATGGCAGATCTAGTGTATTCTGCATGGCAATTGCGAATATACACTGAACCATGTAGTGTTCTACCCCTATAGCATGGACCCAGTACAAGATCGGGAGATTTTCAGCCTTAAGAATGAGAAGGATGAGATCGTGAGATTTCACCTGCTTTTAGATGATCGTCTCTGGAGGGCTGGGTTGGAGTAGGGGGCTGGGGGTGGGGAGGGTTGGGGTGTGGTTTGCGGTGGGAGCGCCCTACGGATCTGCCCTGGTTGCCATGGCAACCACAGATGGCCGACGACGGAGGTCGGGGTTCGAGAGGTGGGGGGCGATGGAGGCAGACGAGAGAGGGGATGGATCGAAGGCCGGAAACGGCTGAGTCGTGTGGGCAGCGGGTCGTCTGGCCTGGACGGGGCAATGCGGGCGGGGTTGCCACACACCGGACGTGCGGGCCGTGTTTTTGTGCGCGCGGACGTGGTCGTGCGGGCCGGTTCCCGTCCATGCCACACGAGGCGTGCGGGCGGGTTCCCGTCCATGCCACACGTGTGGCAGTTATTCGGACCCTTAATTTTTTTAACACAGTACAGACGCAAGTGCTCGTACTTACGTGTATACACCTGTGAATGCACACACGCACACCCTATCTCTATAAACACTTTTGATACACTGAGCCGGCATATCATCCTGAGATTTACAATGTCACTATAAACGCCTCATTTTTGACAGGAACGTCTCCTCTCAGCGAAAACTTCTTGATGGTGTGGTCGCAGGCTCCCAGCATCAAATATCCACGATTACGTAGCTAAGCACGAGTTTCATGGATTAAGCTCCGGATCGACCGTGGATCAAGCGACGCACTGTTCCTTGTCGCGAGAAACCGAAACCAATATTTTCTCTCCGTCGATCACACGCGTCCACGTTTCCATCAGACGGACCACAGCGCGCCAATCTTCCTTCTTCTCCTTGACCCATAACAACTGTTGATACGAGCGGAGTGAGCAGTTACGAGCGGAGTGAGGCGAGGCAGGAGGAGAGATGAGCGGGGACGAGGTTGCGAAGGCCAAGGCTGCCGCCGCGGCCGGCGGCGGCGTAGGGGAGTACGGGACGTTCCACGGTCCGCCCAGCTACCCGCCCCCGCGCCCGCCCGTCGGGTACCCGCAGCCCGCCCCGCCGCCCGGCCTCCACGGCCAGCGAGAGCCCAACTCGCGCCACCGCGGCGGGTACCAGGCCGGGAACGGTAAATGTCCCGATCCTTGCTTCTAATCCGCGGTTCTCTCGGGGAGGGAGGCGCGGAGGAGGGAGATGTCGGGGCGAGGTAGTAGAATTTTGGTGTTGCGATCGGGATCGATTCCCCCGGGATTTAGTTGATCCGACGCGGGTCGTTGAATGCCGATCGGACTTGGGCGTGGGACCGGCGGGATCAAAGGCGGAATTCTCCCCGCGAGATCGCTGGCAGGATGCAGTCGGGGTCACAATTTTGGGATGTTTGATCTAATTCTGTTTCGTTTCTTGGTGTCAAAACTCTGATGGAATCAGAATTCCTGTTACAGCCCTGCAATGTTTCTTTCAGTTTCTTGATGTCTTGATCCAAATTGGCATGTATTGTGCTGTCCTGTTTGATGTAGGCGATGTCCTTCGGTCGTATGCTAGTTGTTTCATTACCAGATGATTTCTACCCAGTTGCTCTATATCAAATCTGAAAACAAAGGATTAACTATGACTGAACCACCCTGACTATAGATTGTGTAATAAGTGGTGGTAAAGCTAGCACATTTGCATTTCTTAGCATGGCATGGAGATCAATTGTCTCATCAGCTTCCCCCGGTTAGCATCGATGCATTTCTTAGCACAACATGGGGTTTGAATGTTTGATAGATCTGAAAATCTGATACAAGATAGTTCTGCCCTTCTGATTCCATTGACCATTTGGCAAATATACAGAAGTAACAGATGTAGCAGTCTACTAGTCATGTTCTTGTCTTTGTCCTTGATGATTTTAGGGAGCCCCCATGCATACGTTGGCTGAATATGACTATCGTAATTTTTCCTAGTTATTTCGCTTGATGTTTATAATAAGAATTTTACGTGCACACTCAATTTTCTATTTCTGTTTTCAGCTCAAGATTACGAAGCTGGTGCCCGTGGACATAGACATGACCGCCTTCCATGCTGCGGTATTGGTATGGGCTGGTTTCTGTAAGTGATCATTGTTTTAACTTTTGCCTTCTGATCTTAGTTTCATGTACAGCCGCATTGTACCTGGATAATTACTCTGACATAGATTATTGTGAACTATGCTGTTGCTTTAGCTATATCTAAATAATCCTAACGACAAATTTCTTGTTCTGAAGATTCATACTCGGTTTCTTTCTTGGTGCCATCCCCTGGTATGTCGGAGCATTTCTGTTGTGGTGTTCCAGAGTGGATTACAGGGAGAAACCAGGATATGTGGCATGCACAATAGCGGTGAGTAAAGAATTTAGTGTTGAGTTAACAACAAGCCTTGCTTGTTCCAATTGCTGATATGGCGCTTGTGCTTTCTATACCATGTGTCACTGAACTTGTGCTATGATTGTCAGTATCTAGGAATGTACAGGCTATGAGAAGGTGCTATTTTCATGTTGTTGTTTCTGCGTTTTGAAATGTTTTTATGACATGCTGATGTGGTTCTTAACAATGGTCCAAACATATGGAGCTCAGGATTATATATGAAATTTCTGCATGTTTGTCTTCTTTGTACCTCATTTATCTGTTTGCAGAAACAATATTATACCAGAAAACCAAGAATTGTTGAGCATAACATATTGCCTATTATGTCACTATTATTCTTGCATGATTTATGAACTTTTTCATGTGTAAGTTTGGATCATGTATCAGGAGCACTTAGTGAATAAAGAATCATATTGATGTTCATGTTAGCTCAAACAGAAAAGGCTAATGAGAATAATTAGTTTGGTACAATGAAGTTGGATCTGATTATTCAGAAGTATTTAAATATCAGATTCAAATGATAAAGTATAGCTAATCCAGTCACATATAGGGTATCTAATTAGGTGGGTGTTTCGGCATACTTCAGCAGTTGCACAACATATCATTTTAAGTTGTGCATGAACTTTTGGACACTTAAGTAGCTGAAGCATATCTATGGAGTGATTCAGAGAACATGGGCACCCTCTTCAAAGAATGCATTAAATTTTGACATATATGCAGCTAGGGTATATCTGTGTTATTACAATAACAAAGACTGATCCAGAGAGTAAGCACACTTGATAACAACATGCATGATGGTAGTGTCATATACTAGTTAGTATAGTTTTATGTTATGTAAAGGCTTCATGTAGAAATCTTCTGGTGAAGTCCAGAGTAGACCACTTTTCTGGCAGTGACATGCCACCTTTATTTTTCAAATTCTGATGATTCTAATGAGAACCATTTGCTGTAACAGGCTGTCCTTGCTACAATTGCCGTCATCATCGGGGCAACTGCTGGAGCTCACGTTTATTGATGTCAGTCTACATTGTGTCACTGTACATATTGTACATTTCATGGATGAAGATGTCATGTCGCGTCTTCTGCACTGTATTTGATTATTAACTTTGAATATTCAATGTATGACAAGGAGAACTAAGTCCTTGTTATGGTCACAAATAAATCAGATTGAGACTACCTTGCCTTGTGAATGCTCAATAACCTTGATTTTGAAAACAAATGACGTAAGCTTCGCTTGGCGAGCAATGGCTTCCTTGTACTGTACTAGCAATGGCTTCCTTTTACTGCACTTATCTTCTGAATAATAAGCCCCAGGTTCTGTGGTTCAGCCAGCAGGGCAATTTGCCAAAGGAACCACCATTGTGATATTCTGAGTAACTTTCTTTTTTGGTTGCTCTCTGCTCAACGCCATTCTACGCACGTGTACATCTGCATTTGGCATTATTCAAGTGTTGAAATGTGATGCCACAAATCACAGTTCTTACGGTTCTACTCCCTCCATTCACGTATATAAGATGCTCAGGATATTTCAATATGAACTACATGCGAACTGAAATGAGTGAACAAACACACTAAAACGGGTCTATATACATCTGATTCAGAAAAAAAGTTAGAACATCTTATAATTTGTGAACGGGGGGAGTACATTCTACGCTTCCTTGTATTATGGTTCTGAATATATCATATGTTTTTCTGGTTCAAGGATAAAGAGAACTTGCATGTCTTGCCAGAGGCAAAGCAACACAACAGTAGAACGCCTGATCCTTCAGTTGAAGGTATTCCCTCCGTCCCATAATATAAGATTGTTTTTAAAGCTATGTTAGCTTGAAAACCGATCTTATATTGTGGGACAGAGGGAGTAGTATATAATGTAGTACTCACATTTCATACTGACAGTTACTTTTGATAAGCGTCGACTGACTAAAAGGTTTGCAGGAACTGGATAGCTTCATGAAAGCTTTTAAAAGCATACTTGACTACAGAACAGGAGAGAACAGGAGACAGAGATCACAATGACATTGGTTTCGCTACGTTTCTTTCACATACAGGGACTTGAGGTGCTTATACATGAGCTTGCTCTCATTCACAGCCAGATGGAGCTCGGAATCATCCATCCACCATTGCTGCAGCCCATGAGCTTTTAGAAACTTCTGTGGCCCTTTCGCAATCACAAAAACCTTGGCACGCGCCTCGGGGTGACCATCGCCGCGCTTCTCGGCAGTAACAGTTGGTACGCCACTACGGTCAACATAGAAGCAGCAAATGTAGTCGCTGTTGTTGATGTACAGGTTCGGCACCCATCTCTTCACCTCCTTGATCAGATTTTCTTCTCCAATTTCAGAAACAGTTTCCTCCTGTCCCGGGTGAGAACTTTCAACGGCATTCGAAGAGCTGCCGCTGATGTATCGCTTCAAGACCTTGTCGACTTTATCCTGAAGCTTCCTCAGGCCCAGGCCGAGTGACACTGATGGTGGGTTAAACAAATGGCATTCTACGAAGACTCCGTCCTTCGCCAAAGTCTTACCAACCTGCATAGCATATCCTGCCCCTAGGGAATGCCCTGCAACGCACACATTGTTGCTTCCATGCTTATCGATTGCCGACTTGAGAACCTCCAGTGTTCCAGCGAACCTGACAGAACCCCTCAAGCTCTCCTGGGCAAAGTACCTGAGGTCATCCTCCAAGTCTCTCGCAACGGTCGACTGCTTCAGGACAGTTCCCCTCAGTGCCAGGACAGCCTTTGGAGCGCCATCAGGTCTCCGCATTATCCAGTCTGATAGTGCAGCAACCTGGTCCCATTCTAGAAGTGCCCCATATATGGATCCGTCTCTGGAATCAATTAGAAGGCGCACCAGCTTGTACTTAAATGGCTTCCACCAGTTAGGAGCAATGGCAGTTTCACCAGTTCTGTTCTCTTGCCTGTCAAACTCCAGTACATACGCGGCCTGCACTAAACATGATATTGCAATTCTTCTGTAGTTGGGATTTTTCCTGCGGAGTCATTATATTTGTTCATCAGTACCACACACATCACTAGTCTTGTTATAGAAAGGCATGGCCTCCAGCAATGGCTGAAGTGACCAAAAATACAAGCAGAGCAAGATATCGGAAGCCTAACATTTCTTAGATTAAACACTAAATTTAGCTACATTTCAACAGCATCTATTTACATAACATCTACTACAAATTATATAGAGAGCAAGAACCATGCCATCCTTTTATTTACTAATCTTTTTTCTTAACAAATTATACTAAGGCCTTAAAAGCTCACGACACAATTCCCTGTCATACAACTAATAAAGTCCAACGTGGCAAAAACTTAAAAGTTACATAATGCATCAATACTGATTCTCCTTCAGTCAACGTGTTCGCAACTTGGACCAGCGAGAAAAACATGCTTTCTACACTCATGACACTTAGATGTTGAAAATTTAGAGTAAAACATCGACACTGACAACATACACTGGCACAAAAGAAATCCTATAGGGCTTGGGTCCTATGAAAATGTGTGGTTGGGCCCCTATTCTGAGCAGTATAACATGTCACATCTATTTTGATCAAGTACACTGTCCCTTATCACCAACAATAGGTACTGCTTCCACATGTAATTCTTTGAACAGGATCCAATCTCACACTCATAGGGCATGAGTTCTATAGGATTGCTTCCCCATTGGCCAATCGGCCCAACTAGTTTGTTGTGAAAACTCTTTACGCCCCATTACCCATATGGATGCCAACCAGAGTCATTTGAAACATCTTTTGCAACCCAGTAGACTCAGCTTGGACAGAGGGTGAGGCGAGAAACAGGCAGACTGTTGGTCATAGACCTAGAATTCTTCCGGAATCCAGGTGGCATTTCAGCAAACCGGAGACGACGAGGGGTGGCTTTGACGGCGTGCTCAGACAGACTACGCTAAGGATCCCTAAACCTAGACTTGTAAATCAAGACGACAAAGTTCAGATTCGGAATACCCCGCACACAGATTGTTACCAACAGCACGCGGCGGCGGCGGACAGTACGCGCTATCGTGCCATGCGTTGTTCTAGGGGGGGAGGGGAAGAGAGGAGGGAGTGGGAGTGGGAGCGAACCAGGCAGAGCGGCCGGGGCTGGAGAGGTTGCGAGGCCCCGTGGCGTGGAACTCCCACGCCGGCGGCTTGGCGGCGGCGCCGCCTCCGTTGCTGCCCATCGCCTGTGCCTCTTGGGCGGAGTGGCGGTGCATTAGCGGTGAACGAAAGGGCGCCGAGGAAGGAAGGCGTGGGGTACTCGGTTTCGTCAACGGCTGGGTTCCTCCACACGGCGATTTCTTCTTTGTTCTTCTGCTACTGCTCACGCGCGACGCGCCAGCCACCGGTCATTTCTTACTGCAGACCTCTTTTGTCTGCTTACGAGCTCAAGCGTGCGTTGGGGATCCCCTTGTACTGTATTATTTTATGAAAGAAAGAAAGTTACGGCAATTTATTTAGGACATGTACAACGGTTTTATTTTAACAGTGCCACGTAGGATAAATGATGAGGTAGAGGAGAGAGAAATCATAAGAGAAGGTTTGCCTTATCTTATTTAAGAGAAGACAAAAGATGATCTCTTATCACAATTTGTCTCAACATGTTTTTAGAAACAACTAATTATTGAAGATAAGGCTAAGAGATGAGTCATTGTAGACATATTTTTTTATCATCTCTAATTTACATGTAAAATTTAAGATAAAACTATCTTATCAACCATTGTACATGTCCTTATTTACTTATTTATTTATTGACGTACAAAAATGGTAGCGTGGCATCCTTGAAAAAGAGTGAAGGCATTGGGCCAAACGGTCTCCTACCGTCCTACGGTTAAGGAAAGTGACAAGATACTGCGCTGGAATCCAACAAACTTTGGCAGCTCATCAGAGGCCAAAAATCTCTACTCTTATAAAAGATTCAGTTGGCGATGATAATGTGTCCGACATCCGTTATTTATGACCATTAAATCTGCATCTAACGACTGTGAGGTAAGTTGTGGCATTTTTACAACAATAGCCCACTTCTTTGCTCCAATTTGCAGAAAACCCCTTATTATCTTGAAAGCAATCACACCTCATCAAAACAGCTTGAGAAATATATTTTGAGTGAACATAATATATTTTTAGTGGTATATGTATATCAAAACAAGAGTGTTTTCTTTCAAGTTTATGAACAAGTATTATTCTACTTTGAATCCGTTGCAACGCACGGGCACATTGCTAGTATGTTGATGAATCCTGTGCGATACATCATTCATTTCAGTCAGTAGGATGAGCGTTGGCATGGCTTCATTTTTGCGTAAATAGATTGAGGGTCTTAGGGCATCTCCAGCCATTGCCCCCCCAGGAGGCGCCTAAAATCGCCGCCTGGGGGTGAGCCGGCGCAAAAATTGGCCTGGGGGCGAGTTGGTCCCCAGCCGCCCCCAGGCACGTTTTAAAATAAAAGAAGTTCGGCGAAGTTCGGCTTAAACACGATAAAATTCGGCCAAACACGATAAATTTCGGCCAAACACGATAAATTTCGGCACATTTCGGCGAAGTTCGCGGATTTTCATTACATAGCACATATACATAAACTAATCTAAAGGAAAAACTGGCTGAAGTCGCCGCCGTCGCCGCCGCCGCCGTCGTCGGCCTTCTCCTCCTTGACACGGACGCCCCTGCTGGACCCCTGCCCAGCGTCGCCATGGCGGACTGGTGGCGGCGCATCGTCGTCGTCGTCGTCGCTGTCGCAGATGACGACGACTTTGCCTTCGTCGCGACCGCGTCGACGCTCCACGAAGCAAAGCAGGGCGGCGCGCTGGCGTTCCTTCGCCTTTTCCAGGCGCTCCTTCTCCATCGCTATGGAGTCCCTGCGCGCCCATTCCAGGGCCGCGTCGTCGTCGTCGAGCTCCGTCGTCACCGGCGCGAGCCCCGGCTCCGTCTTCACCGGCGCGAGCCCCGGCTCCGTCTTCACCGGCGCGAGCCCCGGCTCCGTCTTTGGCTTGACGAAGCGCGGAGGAGGAGCCGACGAGTAGGCGCGCCGGCCGCCCTCGTTGATGACGATGCCGGCGCTGCGAGTGCGCCGGCCGAGCGGCGTCTCAGCCACGGGCTCGGCCTTGACGCCGAGCAGGGCCGGAGAGCCGGAGGAGTGCGATGAAGATCGGGAGGAGGAAGAAGAGGAGGAGGACCCGAACCTCCTTGGCGCCCATGGCCCGGCGCGTCGGTGCTGCGCCGGGGCGGCCGCCCTCGCCGGGTACGCCAACGGCGGGTCGTTGCCGCCCTCGAGGTACGTCAGCACGCCCTCGAGTGTGCGGCCGGGGACGCCCCACCACAGGTGGCGCCCCTTGCTGTTCTGCCGGCCGCCAACCACCGGCGCGCCGTTGATGGACGCCAAGCGCTGCTGCTGGCGGCGCTCGAAATACGCCGCCCAAGCCGTGTGGTTGTCGGCGGCGTACTGGGGGAGGGAGAGTTGGGCGTCGGTGAGGGAGGCGCGCACGACCTCGACTTCCTCGGCGAAGTACTTCGGCTTCGCCACGGCGTCGGGCAACGGGGGAATGGGCACTCCCCCGGCGCTGAGCCTCCACCCCGTCGGCCCGGCGCGCATGTCCGGCGGCGCCGGGATGTTCGCCTGGAACAGGAGCCAGGACTCCTGTTCGCGGAGCGAACGGCGGCCGAAGCCGTTGGCCGCCGCCTCGTCTCCAGGGTAGCATTCCGCCATGGCGACGGGCTCGGGAGAGGTAGAGAGATAGAGGAAGGGGCTGGGCGGCGGCGCTCGGGAAAGGTAGGGAGAGGGAGGAGCTAGGCGGCGGCGAGGGGCGGGGCTGGTGTGGGCACAGGCGAGTGCAGGCCATCGGCTATATAGCCGCGCTGCACCCGTGTGTACGCGTGCGAGGGAGGGGAGGCGTCGGCGCGCCGTCCCGTGACGCGCCTCCCGCGAGGAATCAATGGCAAGGCTGACCGGCGGCAGCCTTGGCATTGATTCCCCGCGGGAACCGAGACCGTTGGGGGAAGACGAGGCGCCGTGTCGCTGACACAGCGGGCCCGCGGCTGTTTCGCGCCAAAACAGTTCGCCCCGGCACCCCCAGCGCGCCGGGTTCGGCCTGGGTCCGCCGGCTCTGTTTTCGGCACAGGCCGGCGAAAATCGGGCTCCTGGGGACGCGACTAGGCCGTTTTTTTTACGCCGGCGCGAAAAAATCGCCTGGGAAGGCCTTCCTAGAGGCGCGGCTGGAGATGCCCTTAGAACTTGCACGTGCGAGTGGATAGGCAACCTAGTGTACCGGCGCTGGGTCGTCTGTTCGAGCTTGGTATTTCGTGTTAGTTTTCGCTTTGTACGATACTAGTTGTTGGGGCGCCACCCGGTGACGCCGCCAGAGACGAAGTTGGGGTGGTGCCAGGTTAGGAAGTGCCCTTCCCAATTTCTTATTTGTACCAAGGTGTGTTATTCCATCACACTTGAATACATGCATATTTAGTACTAGTACGTGCAAGTATGTAAAACTTTAAGATATAGATGTGCAAAATCAACACGCTTAGAGAATGTATTCTTAAAGGTTACATGACATCCTCTGATAACTGGGAGATGGGGAAGCCATGCAGCTCAGTGATGGTGGAAGCCATGCAGCTCAGTGATGCACACTCGATCGATCTGTCAAGGACGGTGGACGTCGATGGCAACATGGTGGCCATGGATCTGGCCGGAGAAGCGCCTCACCTTTGGCCACCATGGAAGAACGCCTCTTCATCCTAATTTGAACTCTTTCGCAAAACAAATCTCCTATTAGTTCAGACATTATGCAAAGTGCTCTAGAACAAAAACCAAAGCAACATTTTGTCCACAATATTTGGTCTAAACTCTAAAGTGATCCAGTAACAAAGAATATGCTAATGGTGCACTAACAAAATCTCTTATACCATTTGGATATTACAAGGAATAACCAGTGGTTATACTACATACTTCACAAAAAATGGCAATATGGGCATATGCATCCAAACGACCATTGTTAGAAAGAAGCATATATACACATAAGTGGGCAAACGACGAACAAACAATTGTATGGATACATGTGGACAGAGATGGAAAAAGGTAACGACCTGGTCCCATTGCGGCATTTCTGTCATCTGTGTCTTGTAAAGAAACGAACGGGACTGCAGCCGCACCCAACATAGATGTAAGCACATATGACACATGCACAGAAGAAGATCAAGGGATAGAAGAATCACCAACCTATAAACCCAGGCAGCAACTTGCAGAAAGATCATCACCTGCAAATAAGAAAGTGGAGCACCAGAGCAGCCAGATTAGTCAAAATCTAAGAGAAAAGGACTAAAATAATGAGCTCCAGAGAACAACAGTCAAGAAATAATCTTTCCAATTACTGGACGGAACTTTGTGTCACAAACTGAAGAAATGGAAATAAATCCGACTTCATGACGTTCAATATATCATGTGTGCCTTAGATCATATAATAATGTGGAAGTAACTACAACAGAGAGGAAGACAACACACACCTTAGGATAGAAGATGAGCTTAATAATGTGGAAGTAACTACAACAAAGAGGAAGACAACACACACCTTAGGATAGAAGATGAGCTTGACGACAAGGTCTACGCCGTGGAGAGAAGGAGCGGCAACAACCACCACCAGATGAGCTCGACCACCACCAGGAGCAAAAATTCAAAAAAGTTCATCAAGGACATGAACTAAGCACTAATATTTACAATATAGTATCACCATGAACATGAACAGTACGTGTAGACTAAATACTTTCCGATTACGAATACAGTGAATATTGAAAGTGCCAGAACTTTCATTCCAAACTTCCTAAGCAAAATTATCATAATGAACGACATACAAAAGTGCCTACGAATTAACAAAAATGTATGTCAATTAACAAAAAATTCCTAAGCAAAATCATCACAGCTGTGACAAGATAGAGAATATCGCCTGACTTTTCTCAGCTTTTGTGAACAAGTGCATAGCTCTAAGAATCTCTCTACCTTAAATGTAACCATCACCTCCTATGCATATATGTTCAGGACAAACACCTAGATGTAAGTTTCTGCAGATCGATACCTCTTGGGATGGGTCTGCAATGGAAAAGACCATAACAAAACTGTTAAAAATATCCAATTCTGGGATTAAAGACCAAATTGGTAATCCCAATGGATATTTAACAAATGTTTCTAAAGGCATATGTCGTATCATGTGGCCTGAAATAGATGAGGGCATACATACCCATGAACGGTTGTCCTTTCTTCATATGCAATGAATTACCAAGATAATAAATACTGGACGTATTCCAAGTTTGTAGTGCTATAAACATGATTGGTACAGCCTCCGGGTCCGGGGTCACTCGTGTCAATCTTCTTGGATTTTCTGCGATCGTCTTGTAGGCATAGAGAAACAAAATCTGCACAAACAAAGAAGAGAAGCTCTAAAAGTAGAGCACTGAAATAGGGGGGAATCAGGAAGACATAGAGAAACAAAATCTGCACAAACAAAGAAGAGAAGCTCTAAAAGTAGGGCAATGAAAGAGGAGGGGAATCAGGAAGACATCTAAATCCATAATTCTAAAGCTAAATATATCAGCATCAGATATGAGGAGGCTTTGACCTATAGTTCTTTCTCCCCTTACAATAGAGGTGACACCAAAACTTTCAGCTATTACTAAAGCACATCAAACGAATTGATTAAATCGGTAAGAAGCATTTATGATACTATATACTTATAAAATACTATAGGGAAGGAAGGAGTACTGCAGTTTGTTTTGGATATGTCTATAATTTAGGGAGTCTTTACAAGTGATGTAGTTCAAGCTACTCACTTTAATATATCAGCTATGGTACAGATAAACCTATATAGAATGCTTCTGCACAATTTGATAAAAGAGATTAAATACTGGTTTAGCTATTGTTGCCTCGATTTTAAACATAAATGTACCTAAAACCCAAGATATGAGTGTGTAATTTACTTGGCCGAGTTAGATACATGATGTACTTGTCAGATTATTGGAAAGATTTTGTAACGAGTCTACTTCTACAGGTGGCCTATTTTTTCTGTTGGATAAACACTGGATTAACTATTGAGTTATGTAGTCTTCTCAGTTGATGTTTTTCTCAGTTAGCTGAACAAAAATGTCTAGCATATAATAATGTATATATGAAAATAATGCTGATAAAGTATACTATCATGACAAACTTTATGGTGTAATTTCCTTCATATTACGTGAGTCTCCTTATCTAACATATGCAATGCAAAAGATTGGGCATTACCATGTAAGTTTTGCTACATCATGAACTTACTGGACGTATTTAGATAAATTAACACTCCGCTTTACTGGATCGAGTTTCCTAAACACTTCATTGTGTGCCAAAGATTTAATGAACCATGCCATTGCTACATGAAAAACCACAAAGAGAACCTTAGCAAAAAAGATACTTAAATGATTAAATCACAAATAGCAACATATTTAACATCCCCTGAACTAAATATACTTAAATAGTCTTGATGCCAAGTTTACATCAATAACCACTTTTCTTTGTAACAAAAAGAGGATGTCAAGCAAGACACTTCTTACATCCCTTTAGAATATTGCTACATCAGTGCATGCTAACAGTAGCATGAAAAAAGCAATTGGCCTAGCTGGTATATGTATGTTCTGACCAAATCTGAATAAGTATAATGCTCTAATGCTTAATGTTATTTTCACATACGAACCTATTCTGTCAACAGTCCAACCATCCAAGTATGGATTCATATATGCATGTACCCTGCATACCATGAATGAATTTAGTAATAAAGCAAACAGCCAGCACTTGTGGCAGAGGCTATTGTGTCCAATTGATTTTGTTTGTATCCGTAGCGTTTATGGCCGGCCACAAAATCGATTGGCGGAGGCTATTGTGTTCGTGAGTGTCCAAGTTATTGGAGCCAGCTCTGTGCAACGATCAAAATTCGAATCGGAGGTCGAGTACGCATTGCTGCTGTACAAAGCATCAGCCAACAGTATGCCGGAAGTAGAAGTCAGCTTGCTTCGTCATCATCGTCGCCATAAGTACTCTGGTGTGGCGCTGTGCTAATAAATTGTACGCATGAACTAATTCCACCCCTTGATCACCACCGTCAACCAAACAGGAATATTTGTCATCAGACTGATGAAAAGCGAACTTGAATCTGACTTGGGATCGAGGGGGTGGAATTTGGTTAGAGCAAGAACACCACCGTCGTCCCACAGGGAAGAGCGTGTGCACCTCCGTCGTGCATCTCCTCCTTAATCCTCTTTTGTTCGTCGGGTGGACAGGCGGCGCCGCTAGAGCAGGACGGAGCCGGACGCCTGTACGGCCTACGTTGCTCTGCCGAGAAAGACGTTGATGGCGTTGTGGACCACCACCGCTGCTCGAGCTACTCCAGCCGAGTCCGGAGCTCCTCCTTGGGTCGCCGCTGCAAGCGTGGGGATGGAGGCAGAGGGAACATTAGGCTGTGGGGAAGGGGGAAAGAGGAGGCAGAGTCTGATTCAAAGGGAGGGAGATGGTGAAGCTACAAGCGTGAGCAAGATAGATAGCGGCGCTACTGACCTTTGAGCCGGGATGGTGGCGGCGTCGGGCGCCGGCGGCGGCAGCGGTGGCCGGAACGACGGAAACCCTAGCAGGTGGGTGGAAAGAAGGAGAGAGGATGCGTGTGGGATTAAAAAGTCGAACCATTCGCGCTCCTGCCCAACCCATTCGCTAGCTCCATCCGATTTTCTTGTCGTACCTGTGTCAACGTGGACATCGCGAGGCTACGCTCTTGATGCGTACGTTAATGCTTCTCGATACACGGGACCCATTAATTGTTGGCATTTTTCTATAAAGGGTGGCATTAGATGCAAGTTGCTCACGGTGACGAGCACAACACATGTTCGATAGTGGCTGCAGCGCCGAGAGCCCGCAACCCAATGGTGGCAGTGGGCAACGCCACCTCTTTTTCGATCCTCGAAGGCTAGGGAGAGGTTTTGAGAGATGATTTGGAGATGACATCGTCCATTTCTGGCAGTGCAGCTGCTAGATAGCGGTAACGGGGATGGGGAGGACGGTCAGTTGGAGTCAGAGGATCTTCCTGTTCTATTTTAGTGATAGGTTTTGGAACAACTTTTTGAGGCACGAGAGAGTTTCTGTGGAGCTCAAATAAAAGGAGATAGATGTTTTTTGGTGATAGGTCAGATGTTTATAACTACATGTATGACAGTTTCCCTTAGAGCAACTTAGTAGGTCCTGTAAAAACAATATACGGCCCCCCCTGACACGAATTTACGACATCACATGACATCGAACCGAATAGATCTCATAAACTCATACCGTAAAAAAAATTCTGGCCAGAACGACGGCCACACGCATGCTCCGGTCAATCGCTCACACATGCACAACCAGAACGGATGACCGCCTGCTCTAGTGCTGCTCTTGCTGCTCGCGCTCGATGGCGCCGGGCTGCCTGGTTCGGCGTTGACCGATTTATGAGTTCCCTCAAAAATGACTTGAAAACTGCAAATATGAGGTATGCATGTAATAATATACGGGACCTGTAATTTTTCGGTTATGATAAGTGCCACACATTAGGTACGTGGCACTCCGACCTGACATGTTTGGCAATACTAGTCACGTAAATATGGCAAAATTCAATGACAAACGACAAGTTTCTGTCAAAAAATAAATTGAAGCATGAAAGTTGCTATACTTGCTAACTAAACTTGTCATATTCATGTCATTAAACTTACATTCAAAAACGTTTGAAGTTGCATGCACTCGTATACGTGTGACATTTATTAGGATCCATTTTTTTCTCAAATACCTCCGTCTCATAATGTAAGGCGTTTTTTACACTACTATAGTGTCAAAAAAAGTCTTACATTATGAAACGAAGGGAGTATTTTTTAAGGAATTTATTCTATGTGTTTTTAACGTATAGTACAAATTTAAAGGCCTGACCACTTTGGGTGGTTGCTTTGGCAAACGCTGCCCAACCGCGCCGCCTTTTCCCCCTACTTGGTACTCCCTCCGGTCTTTTTTACTCTGCACATTGATTTTGCCGAAAGTCAAACTTTACTAAGTTTGACCAAATTTATATTAAAAATTATTAGTATCTATAATATCTAATAAATGTAATATGAAAATATATTTCAAGATGAATCTAATGATATTGGTGTTGTTATGTGAATGTCTATAATTTTTTTATATAAACTTGGTTAAAGTTGGATAAGATTGACTTTGGACAAACCTAATATACAGAATAAAAAGGACTAATTGTACTCTCATGATTATTCGCACGCAGCTACGCGACGACGGCTGGCTGGCGGAGAAACAAATTTGCGACGGCACGCTTGAAGAAGAGAGTTGCAACGTAGCGGCGGCGCGGAGGAGGCCTGCTGCGTGTGGCCTACCGGGACGCATCGGCCTCGAGATCGCAAGGTATCTCTCGCTCACTTGATCACCCGAGAGCACTCGAGAAGAACACAGCGCCCGACGAATTTCCCCTTTCGATTCGGCCCCCTCTTTTATTTACCTAAAAATTGCTGAATTAGGTGTGGTTTCGTATCCCCTCCATTTGTTAAACTCTCCACCTGTGATTAAATTCGGTTTTAAAAAATCGGTTATCCCAATCTATGAGAGTTGGAACAGACGGGGTCATCCCCACGCGCTCTAAATCGTCTCGTGCGAACCGATTTTCAGATGAGGCTGGTCGGCTTGACGGGTGGAATTGCTTCGGGGAAGAGCACCGTCTCTGGCCTCTTCAAATCCGCCGGCGTCCCTGTCGTCGACGCCGACATTGTGGCTCGGGTAAGCATCCAGCATCCAGCATCGGTATGCCGAAATATGCGCTTGCTGCTGCTAGATAGTACAATGCTGTGCCTTTGCAAGCAATGTTGTTGTTTTACTCGATTCAGTCACAACTAGGGTAGTACAGAATAGAATGTGGCTAATTACTTTTGTATAGCATGCAAGTAGGCTGGTCACATCAGCTTTTTGGGGATTAATAGTTCTGTAAAAAAACTCCATCCTCGTCCTAATCAATGTGATCACTGATCAGTACAAAACTGTTTCTATTTTATTGTGTCGTTACTCCCTGAGAACTGACGGCAACACTTGGTAATCTGGCAGTATTGACTTTAACTATGTGACAAAGTTCTATAACATGGAATCAAACTGCTCAATTTAGCTTTATGTTGAGGCCAAAGACATATACTGGTTTTCACAGTGGTGTTTTTTCATCCCTGCTGCTACTTGCAGACTCACAGTAACAGGACAGAACTGGGAGTTTTGTTGGGCGGTTAAGAAATGTGAGTGGAATGACCCCATACCCCCTTCTTTGTTATTCAGTGTGGATTATAGGATGGGAAATCATGTGCATTTATAGGCTAAAGAAGTAGCCACCGAGAGAATACTTATTTTTTGTTGCTATATGGCTATAAGAAGGAAGTTAGAGCCTTAAATTCCTAATGCCATGCTCAAACCCATGGGAATAGATTGGCGTGAGTTGAGGTAAAAAAAATATGCATTCTCTGTCTAATTGGAACTCTGAATCTGTCAGCATTAACATCTTACTATAGCTGGGATATCTCTTGAACAAAAATATTACAGTGACTGGTACGACGCAAGATTAACTATGTTTTATTTTTGACCATAAGAACTGACAGGTTTATTATAGCGTTTTAAGGTATTTATCTTCATTTGAAGCCACTGCCACTTGAGCAAACGTGATTTTAGCCAATTGTATGTATGCATTGCTTATTGCTATTATAAATGTCTATGGGATGACAAAAATCAATGGTACAGCATTATTACAATCCCTGGTATGATGCGATATGAATTATGTTTGACGAGGGGCTTTGGACCAGTTGGGTGTACATCAGTACATGGCACTTTGCTTTCATATTTAGTACTTGAGCTTCAAACTGCAAAGTATGCCTTTTGCTGTTGTAAACTTATTAAGTTATTATGTGTAGTGAAATTCTACCAGACACTGATAATTGACTTTCTTGTTTTTGTTTGAACTTTATGCTGATTACGGAGACATGCATTTACAGAATGTAGTGCAGAAAGGTACTGGAGGTTGGAAGAAGATTGTAAAAACTTTTGGAAATAACATATTATTGGAAAATGGAGAAATCGACAGAGCTCTCTTAGGTCAGATTGTTTTCTCTGATCCAGCAAAAAGGAAACTTCTAAACCGGTACAACTCCTACCAACATAAATATTGCATCCTGTTTCCTTTCTTTTCGCTATGGTTACTGAATAGATATGTGATCCAGATTATATATATGGTAATTACTACAAAATTACTGTTTTAAGAAACAATTCCACCTATTTCTGGTATCACGTCTTGCCTTGTTCTGGTTTCTAGAAAAATGCCATACTTCCATTGGATATTCAGTTCACATCAACTGAGTGCATAGATTTCGAGTTATGTTTCATACATGGATGATGAAATGTGATAAGGTTCACCTTGAACAATACTAATTATGTCATATATAAAATAAAAATACCACCGCAAAAGTGGGTACAGCAAGATACTTACATTTCCTAGCATGCTTATACTTTGTCATCAGTAGTCCCTGCGATATTAAGGATTCTTGTTTTTCAACATTATTCCTTGATCCTGGGCCCTGATTAAATTTTGGTTTGTTCATTGTGGCTACTTTCAGTCTTCTGGCCCCACATATTTCATTTGGTATATTTTGGGAGATACTAAAACTGTGGGTGAAGGGATGCACGGTTATCAGTGTCGACATCCCGCTGTTGTTCGAGACAAAGATGGACCGATGGACGAACCCAGTGGTTGTTGTATGGGTGGATCCCAAAACACAGATTGAGAGGCTCATGTTAAGAGATGGGTGCAGCGAGGAACAAGCTCAGAACAGGATCAGCTCACAGCTTGCGCTGGACTGGAAGAAGTCCGAAGCCGATATAGTGATCAACAATTCTGGCTTACTGGAGGACACAAAAGAACAGTTCCGAGAAGTGTTGAAGCAAGTCTCTGCTCCCTTGACATGGAAGGAGCGCATGAGATCCAGGGATGGCTTTCTGTCTATCGTCATGTGCACGGCAGCGGGGGTTTTACTTGCTCGGAAGAATCTGGCATGATCTTTGCATCATTAGGAAGTTAGGACTGAACTAGGTTGATTTTTTTGAAAATTTGGGAGTGTCGTTGCAGAGCACTAGACCATCAAGATTATGGTTTTGTGTCGTGTCATGTTTTTTAGTTGCCACAAGTGCTGAATTTTGAGTGAATTTTGTTTTTTGTAACCGCAATTGCTTGTCGTTGCAGAGCACTGCTTGCTTGTGTTGTCTCTGTTGTAAACCTTGATTCACTATGGAATAATGGTATGGCTTTTGAGGGGCGGTTAGACATTGACTGATACCAGAGAACAGCAAGAGAGAATATATTTTGCTTATAGTCAAGACTTGACAAATAATCACTCTATTAATATTTTGCTTATACGACAAGATCTCAATAGACAACCCTTTCTTTTGAGCATTTGTGAGTAAGGTCTTCGGCATAGGCCGGTGATGTTGGCGTTCAGATACACTTGAATGTAAGGATGCAGGCGGACGCATCCGCATTTATCATTTTTACATTAGCATGTTTATTAAAGTAGCATTGATTAGCTTATTTTTGGCCTCGCAGACGGCGTCCGCCTGCATCCTACTTGGATGTGGCTTCAATGAGAATTTTGGTTGTAATTTCACCTTTGTTTAGTGTTGTTTATACATCTACGGGTTTAGTTGCCCCCATCATCCGGTTGTGTTTTAGTTTATCTTTATCTAATACAAGATGAATTTGATCTTGATAAGTATTTTCAATATGAAGCATTGACAATCAAAACAAAACAACATGGAAATTGATGACCGACCAAAGTTGACATGCATTTGGAGATCAATGATGGTGACAGGCAAATGACATTTGTTTAAAGTTTACGTGACTGAATGAAAGAAACATAAGGCGTTAAGTTTGAGCGAGAGAGTGGTATGAATGGTTGTCTAAATATTCAAAGTTTGCGTGACCGAATGAAAGAAAAAAAAGGCGTTACGTTTTTAGAAAATTCATTTAAGATATGTCGACAAAGAGTACTTACCTACTGTAGCCTAGTTGGTCAAGTGTCGATAGCCAAAACCAATGGCAAGTCCGGAGCCGAAAGAATAGACCTTTAGAGGTATGAATGAACCATGCTCCACTACTCTAAGCCAACTCATGTCAACCTATCCTAAAAGCTTGGAGACTTCAAATGACACCACTCAAAGTTTTTGAATGAAAGATAGGATTTTTGGTAGTTCACATGTCTTAACTTGCAGGCTCCAACCGCTCTCTTGGGAGGGTTCACTATATTGGAATTTGAGTTTGGCTACCTACCATTCTCAGAATGTCTGGCGGGCGGATATGACTAGGAGTATGAACTGGCCTTTTGATGCAAACTTCACTAGCGTTGAGGTTCTAGGCAAAAATCACTAAGAGAAACCAAACGGGAGTAGGAAGGTTATGTAACATCCTAGAAGATTCAAACCTGTCAATCAAAGTGTCCGAACCGCAATTAGTCTACCTGATGCACTCTCTCTCGAAGACTCGAAGGGTTCAGAGATAAGCCTCTCGACGGCCAGGCCCCCTCAAGGTGTTGAGAATCGAGACCGAAAGGCTTACGAGCGCAAGGTCAAGGGTCCCGACCTTCACATCCAAAATGCTAGGTCGAGACCCTTGACCCTTTGCCGCACGAGCCAGGTACCCGCTAGTGGACTACCACACCGCGTGCGTCATCACTGGTGGGGACGACTACATGACCACGAGGCACCCCCCGCAACCTGGTAGAATCCCCGTGTGCCCGACTCAACAACCTCTTGACTGGATGCATCTAGAACTAGAAGGACCTTGAGAAACTGGTCGTCAATTCTCAATCTTCCGAAACTATTCCTTTGGATTTTTAGGGAGTTTTCCTGAAAATACAAAAACACCAGAAAATAGAAAATAGAACTCGCACTGGATTAATATGTTAGTCCAATAAAATTTAATAAAAATTATTCCTAGTGTGTTTGTAATTGATATCAATATAGCATGAATCATACAAAAAATATCCATACGTTTGAGATGTATCAACCCTCTCTCTCTCCCTCTGCATAATTCTGCACCGTCGCAAGGCTGCTCCACCTTCTTTTCCTTCCGTTGTTCTTCCTCCTGGACAACGAAGTGTTGTTGAATCTTTGCCACGATATGCGCGGATATCACAGAGGTATCGTGCTTTCGGTGATTCTCACGTCTGGGAGGTAATACCTAGTTGCGGTAATCTGCACGTCATCACCAACGTTTTCTTCTCTGTTGCGTTCGTCGGTGAGATTGATCTACCCCTTGCACCTTCATAGTAATCATAGGCTTGTATGTAAGCGTGATTTTTATTACTCTGTACTATATTCCCCAACAAAGCCCCGCTGAAGGAAAGGGCTAAAGACCACCGTCTCCCCCCTTCGAGGTTCAGGGGCCGTCTCCCCCTTCTTGCACTCTTCATCATCGATTGAGCTACAGCTCTTCGATCTCTACCGGCTTTTGTATTTTCAAGGCCGCCATCCTTGAAAGGTGGCAAGCTGCCAGATCTTATTCCCTCTCCTGTGGGAAACTCGCCATACTTGGAATCCCTGACGCTCTCTCTGTCGTGTCAGACAGGGAACTTCTGCTCCTCCAAGCAAGTGGCCTTTACAAATTCATCCCCTAAGATGATAGGGATGAATGCAGCGGGTCCATGAAGGCTAGTTCCATAGACGGAGCATAAGGGGAATACAATAGAAGTGTCCTAACAGTGCAAACCACACTTGAAACTGAGATACAACATGGGAGAAGGACAAAGAAGACAAGAGGTGATGAAAGCTAGATGACTTCTCTACGTCCCTGCTCACCCCCCCCCCCCCCCCGAGCACATATTCAAAATCAGGAGAGAGAGGCCCAAACTCATCTACCTTCGAGGCTATCATGTCAATGCCAGCGCGGTCCCACAAATTGACAAGTTCTAAAAGACTCCAGGCAAGCAAGTCACACAACACTCGGAGGCTACCGACGAGGATGTGTTTCACAGAGTTGTTAGTGAAGGAAATATGCCCTAGAGGCAATAATAAAGTTGTTATTTATATTTCCTTATATCATGATAAATGTTTATTATTCATGCTAGAATTGTATTAACCGGAAACATAATACATGTTTGAATACATAGACAAACATAGTGTCACTAGTATGCCTCTACTTGACTAGCTCGTTAATCAAAGATGGTTAAGTTTCCTAACCATAGACATGAGTTGTCATTTGATTAACGGGATCACATCATTAGGATAATGATGTGATTGACTTGACCCATTCTGTTAGCTTAGCACTTGATCGTTTAGTATGTTGCTATTGCTTTCTTCATGACTTATACATGTTCCTATGGCTATGAGATTATGCAACTCCCGTTTACCCGAGGAACACTTTGTGTGCTACCAAATGTCACAACATAACTGGGTGATTATAAAGGTGCTCTACAGGTGTCTCTGAAGGTACTTGTTGAGTTGGTGTATTTCGAGATTAGGATTTGTCACTCCGATTGCCGGAGAGGTATCTCTGGGCCCACTCGGTAATGCACATCACTATAAGCCTTGCAAGCATTGTAACTAATGAGTTAGTTGCAGGATGATGTATTATAGAACAAGTAAAGAGACTTGCCGGTAACAAGATTGAACTAGGTATTGAGATACCGACGATCGAATCTCGGGCAAGTAACATACCAATGACAAAGGGAACAACGTATGTTGTTATGCGGTTTGACCGATAAAGATCTTCGTAGAATATGTGGGAGCCAATATGAGCATCCAAGTTCCGCTATTGGTTATTGACCGGAGATGTGTCTCGGTCATGTCTACATAGTTCTCGAACCCGTAGGGTCCGCACGCCTAAAGTTCGGTGATGATCGGTATTATGAGTTTTTGTGTTTTGATGTACCGAAGGTAGTTCGGAGTCCCGGATATGATCACGGACATGAAGAGGAGTCTCGAAATGGTCGAGACGTAAAGATCGATATATTGGAAGGTTATATTCGGACACCAGAAGGGTTCCGGGGGTTACCGGATAAATACCGGAGTACCGGGGGTTACCGGAACCCCCCGGGGGGCTTAATGGACTTACATGGGCCTTAGTGGAAATAGAGGGCAGCAAGGGAAGTGTGGGGTGCGCCCCCCAAGGCCCAAACCTAATTGGTTTAGGGCAAGGGGGGCTGGCCCCCACTTTCCTTCTCCTCCTCTCCCTTTCCATCCCCTCTCCTAATAGGACTAGGAAAGAGGGGGCAAACCTACTTGGAGTAGGATTGCCCCCCTTGGGCACGCCTCTCCCCTTGGACGGCCCTCTCCTCCTCCCCTCCTTTATATACAGGGGTAGGGGGGCACCCCAAAGACACAACAATTGATCATTGATCTCTTAGCCGTGCGGTGCCCTCCTCCACCATAATCCACCTCGATCATATCGTAGCGGTGCTTAGGCGAAGCCCTGTGTCGGTAGCATCATCATCACCGTCACCACGCCATCGTGTTGACAAAACTCTCTTGTGAAGCTTTGCTGGATCGGAGCTCGCGGGACGTCATCGAGTTGAATGTGTGCAGAACTCGGAGGTGCCGTGCGTTCGGTACTTGGATCGGTCGGATCGTGAAGAGGTACGACTACATCAACCGCGTTGTGCTAACGCTTCCGCATTCGGTCTACGAGGGTACGTGGACACACTCTCCCCTCTTGTTGCTATGCATCACCATGATCTTACGTGTGCGTAGGATTTTTTTTTGAAATTACTACATTCCCCAACAGTTAGACAATGTATGGCCCAAAAGGGCCCCTGATCAGAGGCTGAGATATCTTCTCAAGTCTAGCAAACATCCCAAAGAAGGTGTTATCTTGGAGGACCCGAGAGGCTACGAATGACTGCCTGGGGTGTGATCCAGCATGACCCAAAGGCATCAACCCAAGAACGATCTGACCCGAGCCATGTAACCCTAACTTGTCCATGTATATAAGACAAGAGAGGGATCTTCTCGGGGGATCAAACACATTCTAGAGAATCCTAGAGCTAGGTTTCCCCACCTACCTCCATCTTCCTCCTCTCTATCGCCAGACCGATAGCTTGTAATCCAAGAAACATATCTCCCCAGATATGTTCGCGGACGTCAATGAGGAATCGAGCAACACAAACACCAAAGGCAGGAGTAGGTATTACCTGCTCTCGGAGGCTCTGGACCTGGGTAAATTCCTTGTTTCGTGCCTCACCATATCGATCTGCTGCTTGCAAGCCCCTCCGTACAAATACTTTGTCACTCGAGACACCACCGGTACAAAACACTAATACGTCTCCGTCGTATCCACTTTTCCAAACTCTTTTGCCCTTGTTTTGGACTCTAACTTGCATGATTTGAATGGAACTAACCCGGACAGACGCTGTTTTCAGCAGAATTGCCATGGTGTTATTTTTGTGCAAAATAAGAAGTTCTTCGAATGACCTGAAACTTCACTGTTTTGGAATTAATAAAAAATATTGGCGAAAGAATTAGCAGCAGGGGGCCCACATCCTAGCCACAAGGGTGGGGGGCGCCCTCCGACCTTGTGGGCCCCCTGGACCTCCACCGACCTCAACTCCAACTCCATATATTCACTTTCGAGGAGAAAAAAATCAGAGAGAAGGATTCATCGCGTTTTACGATACGCAGCCGCCGCCAAGCATTGTTCTTCCTCGGGAGGGCAGATCTGGAGTCCGTCCGGGGCTCCGGAGAGGGAAATCGGCCACCATCGTCATCATCAACCATCCTCCATCATCAATTTCATGATGCTCACCGCCGTGCGTGAGTAATTCCATTGTAGGCTTGCTAGACGGTGATGGGTTGGATGAGATTTACCATGTAATTGAGTTAGTTTTGTTAGGGTTTGATCCCTAGTATCCACTATTTTCTAAGATCGATGTTGCTATGACTTTGCTATGCTTAATGCTTGTCACTAGGGCCCGAGTGCCATGATTTCAGATCTGAACCCTTTATATTTTCATGAATATATCTATGTTCTTGATATGATACTGCAAGTTATAGTCACCTACTACGTGTTATGATCCGGCAACCCTGGAGTGACAATAGTCGGGACCACTCCCGATGATGACCGTAGTTTGAGGAGTTCATGTATTCACTAAGTGCTAATGCTTTAGTCTGGTACTCTATAAAAAGGAGGCCTTAATATCCCTTAGTTTCCAATAGGACCCTGCTGCCATGGGAGGGTAGGACAAAAGATGTCATGCAAGTTCTTTTCCATAAGCACGTATGACTATATTCGGAATACATGCCTACATTATATTGATGAACTGGAGCTAGTTTTGTGTCACTCTATGTTATAACCGTTGCATGATGAATGCCATCCGACATAATTATCCATCATTGATCCATTGCCTATGAGCTTTTCACATATTGATCCATGCTCGGTTACTTTTCCGTTGCCACCGTTACGATTGCTACAAAACTGCTACTGTTACTTTTGCCACAGTTACCGTTACTTCCATACTACTTTGCTGCAGATATTAAGTCTTTCAGGTGTGGTTGAATTGACAACTCAGCTGCTAATACTTGAGAATATTGTTTGGCTCCCCTTGTGTCGAATCAATAAATTTGGGTTGAATACTCTACCCTCAAAAACTGTTACGATCCCCTATACTTGTGGGTTATCAAGACCTTTTCTGGCGCCGTTGCTGGGGAGCATAGCTCTATTCTCTGAGTCACTTGGGATTTATATCTGTTGACCACTATGAGGAATTTGAAAGATCAAAGAACAAAGATGTTTCCATCAACTACGAGGGGAGAGGTAAGGAACTGCCATCTAGCTCTGCCCTTGATTCTCCTTCTGTTTTGAGTAAACTTGCGACACCTACACATGCTATTGATTCCGATATGTCGCATGATATTGATGATGCCACTTCTGCTATGCATGATGCTTATGCTGAAACTACTTCTCTGCTTGATGATATTGTGCCACTAGGTGAATTTCTTGATGAACAACTTGCTAGGGTTAGAGAGAATGAAATTACTGATGAAGGAAATATGCCCTAGAGGCAATAACGAAGTTGTTATTTATATTTCCTTATATCATGATAAATGTTTATTATTCATGCTAGAATTGTATTAACCGAAAACTTAGTACATGTGTGAATACATAGACAAAACAAAGTGTCCCTAGTATGCCTCTACTTGACTAGCTCGTTAATCAAAGATGGTTAAGTTTTCTAACCATAGACATGTGTTGTTATTTGATGAACGAGATCACATCATTAGAGAATGATGCGATGGACAAGACCCATCCGTTAGCTTAGCATAATGATCGTTAAGTTTTGTTGCTATTGCTTTCTTCATGACTTATACATATTCCTCTGACTATGAGATTATGCAACTCCCGGATACCGGAGGAACTCCTTGTGTGCTATCAAACAAACTGGGTGACTATAAAGATGCTCTACAGGTGACTCCGAAGGTGTTTGTGTTGGGGAACGCAATATTTCAAAAAAAAGCCTATGATCACGCAAGATCTATCTAGGAGATGTATAGCAATGAGAGGGGAGAGTGTGTCCACGTACCCTCGTAGACCGAAAGCGGAAGCGTTTAGTAATGCGGTTGATGTAGTCGAATGTCTTCGCGATCCAACCGATCCAAGCACCGAACGTACGTCACCTCTGTGTTCAGCACACGTTCAGCTCGATGACGTCCCTCGAACTCTTGATCCATTTGAGGCCGAGGGAGAGTTCCGCCAGCACGATGGCGCGGTGACGGTGATGATGAAGCTACCGGCACAAGGCTTTGCCTAAACACTACGACGATATGAGCGAGGTGTGTAACTGTGGAGGGGGGCACCGCACACGGCCAAGAGAAAACTTGTGTGTCTTTGGGGTGCCCCCTGCCCACGTATATAAATGAGGGAGGGAGAGAGGCCCCCCTAGGGGCACGCCAAGAGTATGGAGTCCTACTAGGACTTCCAAGTCCTAGTAGGAATCCCTTTCCTTTTCGGAGTAGGAGAGAAGGAAAGAGGGAAAGAGAGAGGGAGTAGGAAAGGGCAAGAGGGGCACCGCCCCCTTCCGCTAGTCCAATTCAGACCCATGGGGGCGCGCCACCTCCCCTTGGCCTTCCTCATCTTTTCCTGTATGGCCGAATAAGGCCCATTACTTCTCCCGGTGAATTCCTGTAACTCCCCGGTACTCCGGAAAATATCCGAATCACTCAGAACCTTTCCGATGTCCGAATATAGCCTTCCAATATATGAATCTTGACCCCTCGACCATTTCGATACTCCTCGTCATGCGGTGATCTCATACGAGACTCCGAACAATCTTCGGTCATCAAATCACATAACTCATAATACAAATCGTCATCGAACGCTAAGCGTGCGGACCCTACAGGTTCAAGAACTATGTAGACATGACCGAGACACATCTCTGGTCAATGGCCAATAGCGGAACCTGGATGCTCATATTGGCTCCTACATATTCTACGAAGATCTTTATCGGTCAAACCGCATAACAACATACGTAGTTCCCTTTGTCATCGGTATGTTACTTGCCCGAGATTCGATCGTCGGTATCATCGTACCTAGTTCAATCTTGTCACCGGCAAGTCTCTTTACTCGTTCGGTAATGCATCATCCCGTAACTAACTCATTAGTCACATTGCTTGCAAGGCTCATAGTGATGTGCATTAGTGAGAGAGCCCAGAGATACCTCTCTGATACATGGAGTGACAAATCCTAATCTCGATCTATGCCAACTCAACAAACACCATCGGGGACACCTGTAGATCATCTTCATAATCACCCAGTTATGTTGTGACATTTGATAGCACACAAGGTGTTCCTTCGGTATTCGGGAGTTGCATAATCTCATAGTCAGAGGAACATGTATAAGTCATGAAGAAAGCAATAGCAATAAAACTAAACGATCGTTATGCTAAGCTAACGGATGGGTCTTGTCCATCACATCATTCTCTAATGATGTGATCCCGTTCATCAAATGACAATATATGTCTATGGTTAGGAAACTTAGCCATCTTTGATTAACGAGCTAGTCTAGTAGAGGCTTACTGGGGACACTATGTTTTGTCTATGTATCCACACATCTCTCAAGTTTCCGGTTAATACAATTCTAGCATGGATAATAAACATTTATCATGATATAAGGAAATATAAAATAACAACTATATTATTGCCTCTAGGGCATATTTCCTTCAGTTTCCCACTTGCACTAGAGTCAATAATCTAGTTCACATTATCATGTGATTTAACACTAATAGTTCACATCTTTATGTGATTATTTCACATTGCTATGTGACCAACACCCAAAGGCTACTAAGGTGTGATCATGTTTTTCTTGTGAAAAAAGTTTAGTCAACGGGTCTGCCACATTCAGATCTGTATGTATTTCGCAAATTTTTATGTCTGCAATGCTCTGCATGGAGCTACTCTAGCTAATTGCTCCCACTTTCAATATGTATCCAGATTGAGACTCAGAGTCATCCGGATCGGTGTAAAAGCTTGCATCAACGCAACTATTTACGACGAACTCTTTATCATGTCCATAACCGAGAAATATCTCCGTAGTCTTCTAAGGATAATTTTGACAGTTGTCCAGTGATCCACTCCTAGATCAATATCGTACCCCTTGCCAAACTCATGGCAAGGTACACACTAGGTTTGGTACACAACATATCATACTTTATAGAACCTATGGCTGAGCCATAGGAGATGACTTTCATTCTCTTTCTATTTTCTGTCTGGTCGTGTTTTGAGTCTTACTCAACTTTACACCTTGCAATACAGGCAAGAACTCCTTCTTTGACTGTTCCATTTTGAACTACTTCAAAATCTTGTCAATGTATGTACTCATTAAAAAAATCTTATCAAGCGTCTTGATCTATATCTATAGATCTTGATGCCCAATATGTAAGCAGCTTTGCTGAGGTCTTTCTTTGAAAAACTCCATTCAAACACTCCTTTATGCTTTCCAGAAAATTCTACATCATTTCTGATCAACAATATGTCATTCACATATACTTATCAGAAAGGCTGTTGTGCTCCCACTCACTTTCTTGTCAATACAGGCTTCACCGCAAGTTTGTATAATACTATATGCTTTGATCAAATCATCAAAGCGTATATTCCAACTCCGAGATGCTTGCACCAGTCCATAGATGGATAGCTAGAGTTTGCACATTTTGTTAGCACCTTTAGGATTGACAAAACATTTTGGTTGTATCATATACAACTCTTCTTTAATAAATCCATTAAGGAATGCAGTTTTGACATCCATTTGTTAGATTTCATAAAATGTGGCAAGTCCTAACATGATCCGGACAGACTTTAAGCATCGAATACGAGTGAGAAAATCTCATCGTAGTCAACACCTTGAACTTGTCAAAAACATTTTCGACAAGTCGAGCTTTGTAGATAGTAACACTACTATCAGCGCCCGTCTTCCTCTATAAGATCCATTTATTCTCAATGGCTTGCCGATCATCAGGCAAGTCCACCAAAGTCCACACTTTGTTCTCATACATGGATTCTATCTCAGATTTCATGGCCTCAAGCCATCTGTCGGAATCTGGGCTCATCATCACTTCCTCATAGTTCGTAGGTTCATCATGGTCTAGTAACATGACTTCTAGAATAGGATTACCGTACCACTCTGGTGCAGATCATACTCTGGTTGACCTACGAGGTTCGGAAGTAACTTGATCTGAAGTTTCATGATCATCATCATTAACTTCCTCACTAATTGGTGTAGGCATCACTGGAACTGATTTCTGTGATGAACCATTTTCCAATTCGGGAGAAGGTACAATTACCTCATCAAGTTCTACTTTCCTCCCACTCACTTCTTTCGAGAGAAACTCCTATAGAAAGGATCCATTCTTAGCAGCGAATATCTTGCCTTCGGATCTGTGATAGAAGGTGTACCCAACAGTTTCCTTTGGGTATCCTATGAAGACACATTTCTCCGATTTGGGTTCGAGCTTATCAGGTTGAAGCTTTTTCACATAAAGTGTCGCAGCCCCAAACTTTAAGAAATGACGGCTTAGGTTTCTTGCCAAACCATAGTTCATACGGTGTCGTCTCAACAGATTTAGATGGTGCCATATTTAACGTGTATACAGTTGTCTCTAATGCATAAACCCAAAACGATAATGGTAAATCGGTAAGAGACATCATAGATCGCACCATATCTAATAAAGTATGGCTATGACATTCAGACACACCATTATGCTATGGTGTTCCATGTGGCGTGAGTTGCGAAACTATTCCACATTGTTTCAAATGAAGACCAAACTCGTAACTCAAATATTCGCCTCCACGATCAAATCGTAGAAACTTTATTTTCTTGTTACGATGATTTTCCACTTCACTCTGAAAATTCTTTGAACTTTTTCAAATGTTTCAGACTTATGCTTCATTAAGTAGATATACCCATATCTGCTCAAATCATCTTTGAAGGTTAGAAAATAACGATACCTGCCATGAGCCTCAACACTCATCGGACCGCATACATCAGTATGTATTATTTCCAACAACTCTGTTGCTCGCTCCATTGTTCCGGAGAACGGAGTCTTAGTCATCTTGCCCATGAGGCATGGTTCACAAGCATCAAGTGATCCATAATCAAGTGATTCCAAAAGTCCATCAGTATGGAGTTTCTTCATGCGCTTTACACCAATATGACCTAAACGGCAGTGCCACAAATAAGTTGCATTATCATTATTAAACTTGTATCTTTTGGCTTCAATACTATGAATATGTGTATCACTACTATCGAGATTCAATAAAAATAGACCACTCATCAAGGGTGCATGACCATAAAAGATATTACTCATATAAATAGAACAACCATTATTCCCTGATTTAAATGAATAACCGTCTCGCATCAAACAAGATCAAGATATAATGTTCGTGCTTAACCTGGCACCAAATAACAATTATTCAGGTCTAAAACTAATCCTGAAGGTAGATGTAGTGGTAGCATGCCGACGGTGATCACATCGACTTTGGAACCATTTCTCACGCGCATCGTCACCTCATCCTTAGCCAATCTTCGTTTAATCCATAACCCCTGTTTCGAGTTGCAAATATGAGCAACAGAACCAGTATCAAATACCCAGGCGCTACTAGGAGCATTAGTAAGGTACGCATCAATAACATGTATATCAAATATATCTTTCACTTTGCCATCCTTCTTATCCGCCAAATACTTGGGGCAGTTCCGCTTCCAGTGACCAATCCCTTTGCAGTAGAAGCACCCAGTCTCAGGCTTAGGTCCAGACTTGGGCTTCTTCACTTGACCAGCAACTTGCTTGCCGTTATTCTTGAATTTCCCCTTCTTCCCTTTGCCCTTCTTCTTGAAACTAGTGGTCTTGTTAACCATCAACACTTGATGCACCTTCCTGATTTCTACCTCCGCAGCTTTTAGCATTGTGAAGAGCTCGGGAATCATTTTCGTCATCCCTTGCATATTATAGTTCATCACAAAGTTCCAATAACTTGGTGATAGTGACTAGAGAACTCTATCAATCACTATCTTATTTGGAAGATTAACTCCCACTTGATTCAAGCGATTGTAGTACTCAGACATTCTGAGCACATGCTCACTGCTTGAGCTATTCTCCTCCATCTTGTAGGCAAAGTACTTGTCAGAGGTCTCATACCTCTCGACTAGGGCATGAGTCTGAAATACCAATTTCAGCTCTTGCAACATCTTATATGCTCCGTGGCGTTTAAAAAGTTTTTGAAGTCCCGGTTCTAAGCCGTAAAGCATGGCGCACTAAACTATCAAGTAGTCATTATACCGAGCTTGCCAAACGTTCATAACGTCTGCATCTGCTCCTGCAATAAGTCTGTCACCTAGCATCACGTGGTGTCTCGGAACGACGAACTGTAGCAACGATGCATACTCAGGGAGAATACTTGTACCTTGAAATTTAATGAGCGATCATCTTATAATGCTACCATCGTACTAAGCAAAATAAGATGCATAAAGGATAAACATCACATGCAATCAATATAAGTGATATGATATCGCCATCATCATCTTGTGCCTTTGATCTCCATCTCCAAAGCACCGTTATGATCACCATTGTCACTGGCTTGACACCTTGATCTCCATCGTAGCATCATTGTCGTCTCGCCAACTATTGCTTCCATGACTATCGCTACCGCTTAGTGATAAAGTAAAGCAATTACATGGCGATTGCATTTCATACAATAAAGCGACAACCATATGGCTCCTGCCAGTTGCCGATAACTGTGTTACAAAACATGATAATCTCATACAACAATTTATATAATCACATATTGACCATATCACATCACAACATGCCCTACAAAAACAAGTTAGACGTCCTCTGTTGTTGCAAGTTTTATGTGGCTGCTACGGGCTTAGCAAGAACTGTTCTTACCTACGCATCAAAAACCACAACGCGATATAGTGATTTCTTTTTGATCGTCAGAAAGAACCCTGTTCATTGAATCCGATTCAACTAAAGTTGGGGAAACAGACACCCACCAACCACCTATGTGCAAAGCAGGTCAGTAGAACCAGTCTCATGAACGCGGTCATGTAATGTCGGTCTAGGCCGCTTCATCCAACAATACCGCTGAATCAAGAAACAACCAGTGACGGCAAGCAATATGTATATACCCACTCCCACAACTCCTTTGTGTTCTACTTGTGCATATAACATCTACGCATAGACCTAGCTCTGATACCACTGTTGAGGAACGCAGTATTTCAAAACAATTCCTACGATCATGCAAGATCTATCTAGGAGATGCATAGCAAAGAGAGGGGAGAGTGTGTCTACGTACCCTCGTAGACCGAAAGCGGAAGCATTTAGTAACGCGGTTGATGTAGTCGAATGTCTTCGCGATCCAACCGATCAAGTACCGAACGCATGGCACCTCCACGATCTGCACACGTTCAGCTCGGTGACGTCCCTCGTACTCTTGATCCAGTTGAGGCCGAGGGTGAGTTTCGTCAGCACGATGGCATGTTGATGGTGATGATGAAGTTACCGACGCAGGGCTTCGCCTAAGAACTATGACAATATGACCGAGGTGGAAAACTATGGAGGGGGGCACCGCACACGGCTAAAGATCAACTTGTGTGTCTATGGGGTGCCCCCTCCCCCGTATATAAAGGAGGGGAGGAGGAGGAGGGCCGGCCACAAGGGGTGCGCCCAAGGGGGGGATTCCTACTCCTAGTAGGAGTAGATTTCCTCCTTTCCTAGTCCATGTAGGAGAAGAAGGAAGGAGAGGAGAGGGAGAAGGAAAGAGGGGGGCGCCGCCCCTCCCTAGGCCAATTCGGACCAGCCCATGGGGGGGCGCGCGGCCTCCCCTTGTGGCCCTTCTCTCATCTCCACTAAGGCCCATGAAGGCCCAATACTTCCCCCGGCGAATTCCCGTTACTCTCCGGTACTCCGAAAAATACCAGAACCACTCAAAACCTTTCTGATGTCCGAATTGTTGGGGAACGTAGCAGAAATTCAAAATTTTCCTACGTGTCACCAAGATCTATCTATGGAGAGACCAGCAACGAGGGGAAGGAGAGTGCATCTACATACCCTTGTAGATCGCTATGCGGAAGCGTTCAAGAGAACGGGGTTGATGGAGTCGTACTCGTCGTGATTCAAATCACCGATGATCCTACTACGCTACATTTGGAGCTATTCCAAATAACTGTTCTACTATACGAATCCAGTTTACTACTCAGAATAATCTGGATTAGTGTCAAAGTTTGCATCGGCGTAACCCTTTACGACGAACTCTTTTACCACCTCCATAATCGAGAAAATTCCTTAGTCCACTAGTTACTAAGGATAACTTTGACTGCTGTCCTGTGATCCATTCTTGGATCACTCTTGTACCCCTTGACTAACTCATGGCAAGGCACACTTCAGGTGCGGCACACAGCATAACATACTGTAGAGAGCCTATGACAAAAGCATAGGGGACGACCTTCGTCCTTCCTCTTTCTTCTGCCGTGGTCGAGCTTTAAGTCTTAACTTCATACCTTACAACTCAGGCAAGAACTCCTTCTTTGACTGATCCATCTTGAACACCTTCAAGATCATGTCAAGGTATGTGCTCATTTGAAAGTACCATTAAGCATTTTGATCTATCCTTATAGATCTTGATGCTCAATGTTCAAGTAGCTTAATCCAGGCTTTCCATTGAAAAACACTTTTCAAATAACTCTGCATGCTTTCTAGAAATTCTACATCATTTCTGATCAACAATATGTTAACAACATATACTCATCAGAAATTCTATAGTGCTCCCACTCACTTCTTTGGAAATACAAGTTTCTCATAAACTTTGTATACACCCAAAACTTTGATCATCTCATCAAAGTATACATTCCAACTCCGAGATGCTTACTCCAGTCCTTAGAAGGACTGCTGGAGCTTTGCATACTTGTTAGCATCTTTCAGGATTGTAAAAACCTTCCGGTTGTATCACATACAACCTTTCCTCAAGAAAATCGTCGAGGAAACAATGTTTTGACATCCTATCTGCAAGATTTCATAAATAATGCAGTAATCGCTAATATAATTCCAACAGACTCTTAGCATCGCTATGAGTGAGAAAGTCTCATCGTAGTCAACTCCTTGAACTTGTCGGAAAACATCTTAACGACAAGTCGAGCTTTCTTAATGGTGATACATACCATCATTGTCTGTCTTCCTTTTAAAATCCATATGTACCTAACAGCCTTACGACCATCAAGTAGTTCTTCCAAAGTCTACACTTTGTTTTCATATATGGATCCTCTCTCGGATTATATGGCCTCGAGCCATTTATCAAAATCCGGGCCCACCATCGCTTCTCCATAGCTCGTAGGTTCATTGTTGTCTAGCAACATGACTTCCAAGACAGGATTACGTACCACTCTGAAGTAGTACGCATCCTTGTCGTCCTACGAGGTTTGGTAGTGACTTGATCTGAAGTTTCATGATCACTATCATAAGCTTCCACTTCAATTGATGTAGGTGGCACAGGAACAACTCCCTATGCCCTGCCACACACTAGTTGAAGAGACGGTTCAATAACCTCATCAAGTCTCCACCATCCTCCCACTCAATTCTTTCGAGAGAAACTTTTCCTCGAGAAAGGACCCAATTCTAGAAACAATCCCTTATTGCTTTCGGATCTGAGACAGGAGGTATACCCAATTGTTTTGGGTGTCCTATGAAGATGCATTTATCCGCTTTGGGTTCGAGCTTATCAGCCTGAAACTTTTTCACATAAGCGTCGCAGCCCCAAACTTTTAAGAAATGACAGCTTAGGTTTCTCTAAACCATAGTTCATATGGTGTCATCTCATCGGAATTACGTGGTGCCCTATTTAAAGTGAATGTGGTTGTCTTTGATGCCTAACCCATAAACTATCGTGGTAATTCGATAAGAGACATCATGGTATGCATCATATCCAATAGGGTGCAGTTATGATGTTCGGACACACCATCACACTATGGTGTTCCAGGCTGTATTAGTTGTGAAACAATTTCCACAATGTCTTAATTCTGTGCCAAACTCGTAATTCAGATATTCATTTCTATGATCATATCATAGACATTTTATCCTCTTGTCACGACGATCTTTCAACTTCACCCTGAAATTACTTGAACCTTTCAATAATTCAGACTCATGATTCATCAAGTAAATATACTCAACATCTACTCAAATCATCTGTGAAGTAAGAACATAACGATATCCACTACATGCCTCAGCACTCATTGGATTGCACACATCAAAATGTATTACTTCCAACAAGTTGCTTTCTAGTTCCATTTTACTGAAAACGAGGCTTTCAGTCATCTTGCCCATGTGGTATGATTTGCATGTCTCAAGTGATTCAAAATCAAGTGAGTCCAAACGATCCATCTGTATAGAGTTTCTTCATGCATATCTACCAACAAACATGGTTCGCATGTCTCAATCCTTTTCAAAAACGAGTGAGCCCAAAGATCCATCAATATGGAGCTTCTTCATGCGTTTTATACCAATATGACTCAAATTGCAGTGCCACATTTGTGTGGTACTATCATTACTATCTTATACCTTTGGCATGAAAATGTGTATTACTACGATCGGGATGGTATTATTCAAATAAACAGAGTAACCATTATTCTCCTTAAATGGATAACCGTATCACGATAGACATAATCCAATCATGTCTATGCTCAACGCCAACACCAAATAACAATTATTTAGGTTTTAATACCAATCTCGATGGTAGAGGGAGCATACGATATTTGATCAACCTTGGAAATACTTCCAACACATATCGTCATCTCACCTTTTAGCTAGTCTCCATTTATTCCATAGCCTTTTGTTTCGAGTTACTAACACTTAGCAACCGAACCGGTATCTAATACCCTGGTGCTACTAGGAGTACTAGTAAAGTACACATTATAATGCATATCCAATATACTTCTGTCGACCTTGCCAGCCTTCTCATCTACCAAGTATCTAGGGTGGTTCTGCTTCAGTGACTGTTCCCCTTATTATAGAAGCACTTAGTCTCGGGCTTGGGTTAAACTTTGGGTTTCTTCACTAGAATAGCAACTGATTTGTTGTTCCATGAAGTATCCCTTTCTTGCCCTTGCCCTTCTTGAAACTAGTGGTTTTACTAACCATCAACGATTGATGCTCCCTTTTGATTTCTACTTTCGCGGTGTCGCGAATAGCTCAAGGATCATATCTATCCCTGATATGTTATAGTTCATCATGAAGCTCTAGTAGCTTGGTGGTAGTGACTTTGGAGAACCATCATTATTTCATCTGGAAGATCAACTCCCACTCGATTCAAGCGATTGTTGTACTCAGACAATCTGAGCACAAGCTCAACAATTGAGCTTTTCTCCCTTAGTTTGCAGGCTAAGAAAATCGTCGGAGGTCTTATACCTCTTGACGTGGGCACGAGCCTGAAATCCCAATTTCAGCCCTCGAAACATCTCATATGTTTCGCGACGTTTTAAAACGTCTTCGGTGCCTCAACTCTAAACCGTTTAACTGAACTATCACGTAGTTATCAAAATGTGTATGTCAGATGTTCGCAACATCCACAGACGACGTTCGAGGTTCAGCACACTGAGCGGTGCATTAAGGACATAAGCCTTTTATGAAGCAATGAGGACAATCCTCAGTTTACGGACCTAGTCCGCATAATTGCTACTATCAACTTTCAACTAAATTTTCTCTAGGAACATATCTAAACAGTAGAACTGAAGCGCGAGCTACGGCATAATTTGCGAAGACCTTTTGACTATGTTCAGGATAATTAAGTTCATCTTATGAACTCCCACTCAGATAGACATCCCTCTAGTCATCTAAGTGATTACATGATCTGAGTCAACTAGGCCGTGCCCGATCATCACGTGAGATGGACTAGTCAACATCGGTGAACATCTTCATGTTGATCGTATCTACCATACGACTCATGCTCGACCTTTCGGTCTCTTGTGTTCCGAGGCCATGTCTGTACATGCTAGGCTCGTCAAGTCAACCTAAGTGTTTTGCGTGTGTTCTGAGGCCATGTCTGTACATGCTAGGCTCGTCAACACCCGTTGTATTGAACGTAAGAATCTATCACACCCGATCATCACGTGGTGCTTCAAAACGACGAACTTTCTCAACGGTGCACAGTTAGGGGGAACACTTTCTTGAAATTTTAATGAGGGATAATCTTATTTACTACCGTCGTTCTAAGCAAATAAGATGTATAAACATGATAAACATCACATGCAATCAAAAGGTGACATGATATGGCCATCATCACTTTACTCCTTTTGATCTCCATCTTCGGGGCTCCATGATCATCATCGTCACCGGCATGACACCATGATCTCCATCATCGTGTCTTCATGAAGTTGTCTCGCCAACTATTACTTCTACTACTACAGCTAACGGTTAGCAATAAAGTAAAGTAATTACATGACGTTTATGTTGACACGCAGGTCATAAATAAATTAAGACAACTCCTATGGCTCCTGCCGGTTGTCATACTCATCGACATGCAAGTCGTGATTCCTATTACAAGAACATGATCAATCTCATACATCACATATCATTCATCACATTCTTCTTGGCCATATCACATCACATAGCATACCCTGCAAAAACAAGTTAGACGTCCTCTAATTGTTGTTTGCATGTTTTACGTGGCTGCTATGGGTTTCTAGCAAGAACGTTTCTTACCTACGCAAAAACCACAACGTGATATGCCAATTGCTATTTACCCTTCATAAGGACCCTTTTCATCGAATCCGATCTGACTAAAGTGGGAGAGACAGACACCCGCCAGCCACCTTATGCAACTAGTGCATGTTAGTTGGTGGAACCGGTCTCACGTAAGCGTACGTGTAAGGTTGGTCCGGGCCGCTTCATCCCACAATGCCGCTGAATCAAGATTGGACTAGTAACGATAAGCATATTGAACAAAATCAACGCCCACAACTACTTTGTGTTCTACTCGTGCATAGAAACTACGCATAGACCTAGCTCATGATGCCACTGTTGGGGAACGTAGCAGAAATTCAAAATTTTCCTACGTGTCACCAAGATCTATCTATGGAGAGACCAGCAACGAGGGGAAGGAGAGTGCATCTACATACCCTTGTAGATCTCTACGCGGAAGCGTTCAAGAGAACAGGGTTGATGTAGTCGTACTCGTCGTGATTCAAATCACCGATGATCCTAGTGCCGAACGGACGACACCTCCGTGTTCAACACACGTACAACCCGGTGACGTCTCCTACGCCTTGATCTAGCAAGGGGAGAAGGAGAGGTTGGGGAAGACTCCATCCATCAGCAGCACAACGGCGTTGTGGTGGTGGAGGAGCGTGGTACTCCAGCAGTGCTTCGCCAAGCACCGCAAGAGACGAGGAGGGAGAGGGGTAGGGCTGCGCCAAGAAGGAGAGGAACACATGTGTATTGGGCAGCCCAAACCTCAAGTATATATAGGGGAAGGGGAGGGGCTGCGCCCCCACCTAGGGTTCCCTCCCTAGGGGTGGCGGCAGCCCCCTAGATCCCATCTAGGGGTGGCCAAGGGGAGGGGAGAGGGGGAGGCGCACCAGGGTGGGCCTTAGGGCCCATCTGCCCTAGGGTTTGCCCCCTTCCCCTCTTGGAGGCGCCTTGGGCCTTGGTGGGGGGCGCACCAGCCCACCTGGGGCTGGTCCCCTCCCACACTTGGCCCATGCAGCCCTCCGGGGCTGGTGGCCCCACTTGGTGGACCCCCGGGACCCTCCCGGTGGTCCCGGTACGTTACCGATAAAACCCGAAACTTTTCCGGTGACCAAAACAGGACTTCCCATATATAAATCTTTACCTCCGGACCATCGCGGAACTCCTCGTGACGTCCGGGATCTCATCCGGGACTCCGAACAACATTCGGTAACCACATATATCTATTTCCTATAACCCTAGCGTCATCGAACCTTAAGTGTGTAGACCCTACGGGTTCGGGAACCATGCAGACATGACCGAGATAACTCTCCGGTCAATAACCAATAGCTGGATCTGGATACCCATGTTGGCTCCCACATGTTCCACGATGATCTCATCGGATGAACCACGATGTCAAGGACTTAATCAATCCCGTATACAATTTCCTTTGTCTAGCGGTACGATACTTGCCCGAGATTCGATCGTCGGTATCCCGATACCTTGTTCAATCTCATTACCGGCAAGTCTCTTTACTCGTTCCGTAACACATCATCCCGTGATCAACTCCTTGATCACATTGTGCACATTATGATGATGTCCTACCAAGTGGGCCCAGAGATACCTCTCCGTTTACACGGAGTGACAAATCCCAGTCTCGATTCATGCCAACCCAACAGACACTTTCGGAGATACCTGTAGTGTACCTTTATAGCCACCTAATTACGTTGTGACATTTGGCACACCCAAAGCACTCCTACGGTATCCGGGAGTTGCACAATCTCATGGTCTAAGGAAATGATACTTGACATTAGAAAAGCTTTAGCATACGAACTACATGATCTTGTGCTAGGCTTAGGATTGGGTCTTGTCCATCACATCATTCTCCTAATGATGTGATCCCGTTATCAATGACATCCAATGTCCATGGTTAGGAAACCGTAACCATCTATTGATCAACGAGCTAGTCAACTAGAGGCTTACTAGGGACATGGTGTTGTCTATGTATCCACACATGTATCTGAGTTTCCTATCAATACAATTCTAGCATGGATAATAAACGATTATCATGAACAAGGAAATATAATAATAATCAATTTATTATTGCCTCTAGGGCATATTTCCAACACGAATATAGCCTTCCAATATATCGATCTTTACGTCTCGACCATTTCGAGACTCCTCATCATGTCCATGATCTCATCCGGGACTCCAAACAAACTTCAGTCATCAAATGACATAACTCATAACACAAATCGTCATCGAACGTTAAGTGTGCGGACCCTATAGATTCGAGAACTATGTAGACATGACCGAGACTCATCTTCGGTCAATAACCAATATCGGAACCTGGATGCTCATATTATTTCCTACATATTCTACGAAGATCTTTATCGGTCAAACCGCACAACAACATATGTTGTTTCCTTTGTCATCGGTATGTTACCAGCCCGAGATTCGATCGTCGGTATCATCTTACCTAGTTCAATCTCATTACCGACAAGTCTCTTTACTCATTCCGTGATGCAACATCCCGTAACTAACTTATTAGTCACATTGCTTGCAAGGCTTATAGTGATGTGCATTACCGAGAGGGCCCAGAGATACCTCTCCGACAATCGGAGTGAAAAATCCTAATCTTGATCTATGCCAACTCAACAAACACCATCAGAGAGACCTGTAGAGCATCTTTATAATCACCCAGTTATGTTGTGACGTTTGATAGCACACAAAGTGTTCCTCTGGTACTCGGGAGTTGCATAATCTCATAGTCATAGGAACATGTATAAGTTATGAAGAAAGCAATAGCAATAAACTAAACGATCATAGTGCTAAGCTAACGGATGGGTCATGTCAATCACATCATTCTCTAATGATGTGATCCTGTTCATCAAATGACAACTCATGTCTATGGCTAGGAAACTTAACCATCTTCGATTAACGAGCTAGTCAAGTAGAGGCATACTAGTGACACTCTGTTTGTCTATGTATTCACATATGTACTAAGTTTCTGGTTAATACAATTCTAGCATGAATAATAAACATTTATCATGATATAAGGAAATATAAATAACAACTTTATTATTGCCTCTAGGGCATATTTCCTTCAGTCTCCCACTTGCACTAGAGTCAATAATCTAGTTCACATCGTCATGTGATTTCACACCAATAGTTCACATCTTTATGTGATTAGTTCACATCTTCATGTAACTAATACCCAAAGGGTTTACTAGAGTCAATAATCTAGTTCACATCGCTATGTGATTAACTCCCAAAGAGTGATCAAGTTTTGCTTGTGAGAGAAGTTTAGTCTACGGGTCTGCAACATTCAGATCCGTATGTATTTTTGCAAATTTCTATGTCTACAATACTCTGCACGGTGCTACTCTAGCTAATTGCTCCCACTTTCAATATGTATCTAGATCAAGACTTAGAGTCATCTAGATCGGTGTCAAAAGCTTGCATCGATGTAACTCTTTCCGACGAACTCTTTTTTCACCTCCATAACCGAGAAATATTTCTTTAGTCCTCTAAGGATAATTTTGACCGCTGTCCAGTGATCTACTCCTAGATCACTATTGTACTCCCTTGCCAAAATCATGCTAAGGTATACAATAGGTCTGGTACACAGCATATCATACTTTATAGAACCTACGACTAATGCATAGGGAATGACCTCTCATTCTCTTTCTATTTTCTGTCGTGGTCGGATTTTGAGTCTTTACTCAACTTCACACCTTACAACTCGGGCAAGAACTCCTTCTTTGACTGATCCATTTTGAACTCCTTCAAAATCTTATCAAGGTATGTACTCATCGAAAGTCTTATCAAGCATCTTGATCTATCTTTATAGATCTTGATGCCCAATATGTAAGTAGTTTTACAGGTAATTCTTTCTTTGAAAAACTCCTTTCAAATTCTCCTTTATGCTTTCTAGAAAATTCTACATCATTTCCTATCAACAATATGTCATTCACATATACTTATCAGAAAGGCTGTAGTGCTCCGACTCACTTTCTTGCAAATACAGGCTTCATCGCAAGTCTGTATAAAACTATATGCTTTGATCAACTCATCAAAGCGTATATTCCAACTCCGAGATGCTTGCACCAGTCCATAGATGGATCGCTAGAGCTTGCACACTTTGTTAGCATCTTTAGGATTGACAAAACCTTCTGGTTGCATCATATACAACTTTTCTTTAATAAATCCATTAAGGAATGTAGTTTTGATATCCATTTACCAGATTTCATAAAATGCGGCAACTTCTAACATGATTCAGACAGACTTTTAAGCATCGATACGAGTGAGAAAATCTCATCATAGTCAAAACCTTAAACTTGTCAAAAACCTTTTGCGACAATTCGAGCTTTGTAGATAGTAGCACTACTATCATCGTCTGTCTTCCTCTTGAAGATCCTTTTATTCTGAATGGCTCACCGATCATCGGGCAAGTCAAACAAAGTCCATACTTTGTTCTCATACATGGATCCCATCTCAGATTTCATGGCCTTAAGCAATTTCGCGGAATCTGGGCTCATCATCGCTTCCTCATAGTTCGTAGGTTCGTCATGGTCTAGTAACATGACTTCTAGAACAGGATTACCGTACCACTCCGGTGCGAATCTTACTCTGGTTAACCTATGAGGTTTGGTAGTAACTTGATCAGAAGTTTCATGATCATCATCATTAGTTTCCTCAATAATTGGTGTAGGAATCACTGGAACTGATTTATGTGATGAACTACTTTCCAATAAGGGAGCAGGTACAATTACCTCATGAAGTTCTACTTTCCTCCCACTCACTTCTTTCGAGAGAAACTCCTTTTCTAGAAAGGATCCACTCTTAGCAACAAAGAACTTGCCTTTGGATCTGTGATAGAAGGTGTACCCAACAGTTTCTTTTGGGTATCCTATGAAGACACACTTCTTCGATTTGGGTTTGAGCATATTAGGTTGAAACTATTTCACATAAGCATCGCAACCCCAAACTTTAAGAAACGACAGCTTAGGTTTCTTGCTAAACCACAGTTCATATGGTGTCGTCTAAACGGATTTTTAGACGGTTCCCTATTTAATGTGAATGCAGTTGTCTCTAATGCATAACCCCAAAATGACAGTGGTAAATCGGTAAGAGACATCATAGATCACACCATATCTAGTAAAGTACGGTTACGACGTTCTGACACACCATTACTCCGTGGTGTTCCAGGTGGCATGAGTTGTGAAACTTATTCCACATTGTTTTTTAATGAAGGCCAAACTCGTAACTCAAATATTTGCCTCCGCGATCAGATCGTAGAAACTTTATTTTCTTGTTACGATGATTCTTAACTTCACTATGAATTTCTTTGAACTTTTCAAATGTTTCAGACTTGTGTTTCATTAAGTAGATATACTCATATCTGCTTACATCATCTATGAAGGTCAGAAAATAACAATACCTACCACGAGCCTCGACACTCATCAGATCGCATACATCAACATGTATTATTTCCAATAAGTCAGTGGTTCGCTCCATTGTTCCGGAGAACGGAGTCTTAGTCATCTTGCCCATGAAGCATGGTTCGCAAGCATCAAATGATTCATAATCAAGTAATTCCAAAAGTCCATTCGCATGGAGTTTCTTCATGCGCTTTACACGAATATGACTTAAACGACAGTGCCACTAGTATGTTGCACTATCATTATCAACTTTGCATCTTTTGGCATCAATATTATGAATATGTGTATTACTACGATCGAGATTCAATAAACCATTCACCTTGGGTGTATGACCACAGAAGGTTTTATTCATGTAAACAGAATAACAATTATTCTTTGACTTAAATGAATAACCGTATTGCAATAAACATGATCCAATCATATTATTCTCAACTCAAACACCAAATAACATTTATTTTAGGTTCAACACTAATCCCGAAGGTAAAGGGAGTGTGCGATGCTGATCTTATCAACCTTGGAATTACTTCCAACACACACCGTCACCTCGCCCTCAACTAGTCCTTGTTCATTTTGTAACTCCTGTTTCAAGTTACTAATCATAGCAACTGAACCAGTATCAAATACCCAGGGGCTACTATGAACACTAGTAAAGTACACATCAATAACGTGTATATCATATATACTTTTTTTCACTTTGCCATCCTTCTTATCTGCCAAGTATTTAGGGCAGTTCCGCTTCCAGTGACCATTTCCTTTGCAGTAGAAGCACTCGATTTCAGGCTTGGGTCTAGCATTGGGCTTCTTCATGGGAGTGGCAACTTGCCTGCCATTCTTCTTGAAGTTCCCTTTCTTTCCCTTGCCCTTTTACTTGAAACTAGTGGTCTTGTCAACCATCAACACTTGATGCTTTTCTTGATTTCTACCTTCGCCGATTTCAGCATCGCGAAGAGCTCGGGAATCGTTTTACGTCATCCGTTGCATATTATAGTTCATCACTAAGTTTCAGTAACTTGGTGATAGTGACTAGAGAACTCTGTTAATCACTATCTTATCTGGACGATTAACTCCCACTTGATTCAAGCAATTGTAGTACCCAGACAATCTAAGCACATGCTCACTGGTTTAGCTATTCTCCTCCATCTTGTAGGCAAAGTACTGTCAGAGGTCTCATACCTCTTGACAGGGGCATGAGTCTGAATAACTAATTTCAACTCTTGGAACATCTTATATGCTCTGTGGCGTTCAAAACTTTTTTGAAGTTCCGGTTCTAAGCCGTAAAGCATGGCACACTAAACTATCAAGTAGTCATCATACCGAGCTTGCCAAACGTTCATAACGTCTGCCTCTGCTCCTGGAATAGGTCCGTCACCTAGCGGTGCATCAAGGACATAATTCTACTATGCAGCAATGAGGATAATCCTTAGATCATGGAGCTAGTCCGCATCATTGCTAATAACATCTTTCAACATAGTTTTCTCTAGGAACATATCATAAATAAAACGGGGAAGCTATACATGAGCAATTGATCTACAACATAGATATGCAAATACTATCAGGACTAAGTTCATGATAAATTTAAGTTCAATTAATCATATTACTTAAGAACTCCCACTTAGATAGACATCCCTCTAGTCATCTAAATGATCATGTGATCCATATCAACTAAACCATGTCTGATCATCACGTGAGATGGAGAAGTTTTCAATGGTGAACATCACTATGTTGATCATATCTACTATATGATTCACGCTCGACCTTTCGGTCTCAGTGTTCCGATGCCATATCTGCATATGTTAGGCTCGTCAAGTTTAACCCAAGTATTCTGTGTGTGCAAAACTGGCTTGCACCCGTTGTATGTGAACGTAGAGCTTATCACACCCGATCATCATGTGGTGTCTCGGCACGACGAACTGTAGCAACGGTGCATACTCAGGGAGAACACTTGTACCTTGAAATTTAATGAGAGATCATCTTATAATGCTACCATCGTACTAAGCAAAATAAGATGCATAAAGGATAAACATCACATGCAATCAATATAAGTGATATGATATGGCCATCATCATCTTGTGCCTTTGATCTCCATCTCCAAAGCACCGTTATGATCACCATTGTCACCAGCTTGACACCTTGATCTCTATCGTAGCATCGTTGTCGTCTCACCAACTATTGCTTCCATGACTATCGCTACTGCTTAGTGATAAAGTAAAGCAATTACATGGCGATTGCATTTCATACAATAAAGCGACAACCATATGGCTCCTGCCAGTTGCCGATAACTGTGTTACAAAACATGATCATCTCATACAACAATTTATATAATCACGTCTTGACCATATCACATCACAACATGCCCTGCAAAAACATGTTAGACATCCTCTACTTTGTTGTTGCAAGTTTTACGTGGCTGCTACGGGCTTAGCAAGAACTGTTCTTACCTACGCATCAAAAACCACAACGTGATATAGTGATTGCTTTTTGATCGTCAGAAAGAACCCTGTTCACTGAATCTGATTCAACTAAAGTTGGAGAAACAGACAACCGCCAGCCTCCTGTGTGCAAAGCACATCGGTAGAACCAGTTTCATGAACGCGGTCATGTAATGTCGGTCCAGGCCGCTTCATCCAACAATACTGCCGAATCAAGAAACAACTAGTGACGACAAGCAATATGTATATACCCACACCCACAACTCCTTTGTGTTCTACTTGTGCATATAACATCTACGCATAGACCTGGCTCTGATACCACTGTTGGGGAACGCAGTATTTCAAAAAAAATCCTACAATCACGCAAGATCTATCTAGGATATGCATAGCAACAAGAGGGGAGAGTGTGTCTACGTACCCTCATAGACCGAAAGCGGAAGCGTTTAGTGACGCGGTTGATGTAGTCGAACGTCTTCGCGATCCAACCGATCAAGTACCGAATGCATGACACCTCCACGATCTGCACACGTTCAGCTCAGTGACGTCCCTCGTTCTCTTGATCCAGTTGAGGCCGAGGGTGAGTTTCGTCAGCACGACGGCGTGTTGACGGTGATGATGAATTTACCGACGCAGGGCTTCACCTAAGCACTACGATAATATGACCGAGGTGGAAAACTGTGGAGGGGGGCACCGCACACGGCTAAAGATCAACTTGTGTGTCTATGGGGTGCCCCTCCCCCGTATATAAAGGAGGGGAGGAGGAGGAGGGCCGGCCACAAGGGGCGCGCCCAAGGGGGGGATTCCTACTCCTAGTAGGAGTAGGTTTCCCCCTTTCCTAGTCCATGTAGGAGAAGAAGGAAGGAGAGGAGAGGGAGAAGGAAAGAACGGGGCACCGCCCCCTCCCTAGTCCAATTCGGACCAGCCCATGGGGGGGGCCTCCCCTTGTGGCCCTTCTCTCCTTTCCACTAAGGCCCATGAAGGCCCAATACTTCCCCTGGCGAATTCCCGTAACTCTCCGATACTCCGAAAAATACCCGAACCACTCAGAACCTTTCCAATGTCTGAATATAGCCTTCCAATATACCAATCTTTACATCTTGACCATTTTGAGACTCCTCGTCATGTCCGTGATCTAATCCGGGACTCCAAACAAACTTCGGTCATCAAATGACATAACTCATAATACAAATCGTCATCGAACGTTAAGCATGCAGACTCTACGGGTTCGAGAACTATGTAGACATGACTGAGACTCATCTCTGGTAAAAAACTAATATCGGAACCTGGATGCTCATATTGGTTCCTACATATTCTACGAAGATCTTTATCGGTCAAACCGCATAACAACATACGTTGTTCCCTTTGTCATCGGTATGTTACTTGCCCAAGATTCGATCGTCGGTATCATCATACCTAGTTTAATCTCATTACCGTCCAGTCTCTTTACTCGTTCCGTAATGCAACATCCCGTAACTAACTTATTAGTCACATTGCTTGCAAGGCTTATAGTGATGTGCATTACCGAGAGGGCCCAGAGATACCTCTCCGACAATCAGAGTGACAAATCCTAATCTCGATCTATGCCAACTCAACAAACACCATCGGAGACACCTGTAGAGCATCTTTATAATCACCTAGTTACGTTGTGATGTTTGATAGCACACAAGGTGTTCCTTCGATATTCGGGAGTTGCATAATCTCATAGTCATAGGAACATGTATAAGTTATGAAGAAAGCAATAGCAATAAACTAAACGATCATAGTGCTAAGCTAACAGATGGGTCATGTCAATCACATCATTCTCTAATGACGTGATCCCGTTCATCAAATGACAACTCATGTCTATGGCTAGAAAACTTAACCATCTTTTATTAACGAGTTAGTCAAGTAGAGGCATACTAGTGACACTCTGTTTGTCTATGTATTCACACATGTACTAAGTTTCCGGTTAATACAATTCTAGCATGAATAATAAACATTTATCATGATATAAGGAAATATAAATACCAACTTTATTATTGCCTCTAGGGCATATTTCCTTCATACCGGGACCCCCCTAGGGAAGTTGATGGGCCTAATGGGCCATAGTGGATGAGAGGAGGCAGCCCACGGGAGGAGTGATACGTCTCCAACGTATCTATAATTTTTGATTGCTCCATGCTATATTATCTACTGTTTTGGGCAATATTGGGCTTTATTATCCACTTTTATATTACTTTTGGGACTAACCTATTAACCGGAGGCCCAGCCCAGATTTGCTGTTTTTTTGCCTATTTCAGTGTTTCGAAGAAAAGGAATATCAGACGGAGTCGAAACGGAACGAAATCAACTGGAGAAGTTATTTTCGGAAGGAAAGCAACCCAGGGAACTTGGAGTGCACGTCAGGGGAGACACGGGCTGCCCACGAGGGTGGGGGGCGCGCCCACCCCCCTAGGGCGCGCCCCCTGCCTCGTGGGGCCCCCGTGGCTCCTCCGACGTACCCCTTGCACCCATATATACCTACGTATCGTAAAACTTCCAGAACAGAGATTAGATCGGGAGTTCCGACGCCAGAAGCCTCCGTAGCCACCAAAAGTCAATCGGGACCCTGTTCCGGCACCCTTCCGGAGGGGGGATCCCTCACCGGTGGCCATCTTCATCATCCCGGCGCTCTCCATGACGAGGAGGGAGTAGTTCTCCCTCGGGGCTGAGGGTATGTACCAGTAGCTATGTGTTTGATCTCTCTCTCTCTCTCTTGTGTTCTTGATTTGGCACGATCTTGATGTATCGCGAGCTTTGCTATTATAGTTGGATCTTATGTTTCTCCTCCCCCTCTTCTCTCTTGTAATGAATTGAGTTTCCCCTTTGGAGTAATCTTATCGGATTGAGTCTTTAAAGACTTGAGAACACTTGATGTATGTCTTGGTGATCAACTTGCGGGTTTCGTGACATTGGGAACCTATGCATAGGGGTTGGCACACGTTTTCGTCGTGATTCTCCGGTAGAACTTTGGGGCACTCTTTGAGGTCCTTTGTGTTGGTTGAATAGATGAATTTGAGATTGTGTGACGCATATCGTATAATCATACCCACGGATACTTGAGGTGACATTGGAGTATCTAGGTGACATTAGGGTTTTGGTTGATTTGTGTCTTAAGGTGTTATTCTAGTACGAACTCTAGGGCTGTTTGTGACACCTATAGGAATAGCCCACCAGATTGATTGGAAAGAATAAATTTGAGGTGGTTTCGTACCCTACCATAATCTCTTCGTTCGTTCTCCGCTATTAGTGACTTTGGAGTGACTCTTTGTTGCATGTTGAGGGATAGTTATGCGATCCAATTATGTTAGTATTGTTGAGGGAACTTACACTAGCGAAAGTATGAACCCTAGGCCCTATTTCCTATCATTGCAATACCATTTACGCTCACTTTTGTCACTTGCTACCTTGCTGTTTTTTTTATTATTTCAGATTACAAACCTTTATCTACTATCCATATACCACTTGTATCACCATCTCTTCGCCGAACTAGTGCACCTATACAATTTACCATTGTATTGGGTGTGTTGGGGACACAAGAGACTCTTTGTTATTTGGTTGCAGGGTTGCTTGAGAGAGACCATCTTCATCCTACGCCTCCACGAATTGATAAACCTTAGGTCATCCACTTGAGAGGGAAATTTGCTACTGTCCTACAAACCTCTGCACTTGGAGGCCCAACAATGTCTACAAGAAGAAGGTTGTGTAGTAGACATCAAGCTCTTTTCTGGCGCCGTTGCCGGGGAGGTGAGTGCTTGAAGGTATATCTTTAGATCTTGCAATCAAGTCTTTTAGTTTCTTGTTTTATCACTAGTTTAGTTTATAAAAGAAAATTACAAAAAAATGGAATTGAGTTTGTCTCATACGCTTCACCTTTTTAATATCTTTCATGAGTATGACGGAAAGGAAAATTTTGCTCAAGTGCTAGAAGAAGAAATCTATAAAATGTTTGGCACTAAATATTTGAATGATGAGCATGATTGCAATGTTGTTAGTATGAATTCCTTGAATATCCATGATGCTAATGATATGCAAAGCCACAATCTTGGCGAAGCTATGTTTGATGGAGATGATATTTTTTGTCCCCCAAGTTTTGATGAGCAAATTTATTATGATGAAAGCATGCCTCCTATCTATGATGATTATTGTTATGACACGTATGCATTAAAGAATAATGATAACCATGAAACTTGTCATCTTGATCTTAATTTTCAATCACATGATAGTTATTTTGTTGAGTTTTCTCCCACTATTATTCATGAGAAGAAATTTGCTTATGTGGAGAGTAATAAATTTTCTATGCTTGTAGATCATGAAAAGAATGCTTTAGGTGCTGGTTATATTGTTGAATTCATTCATGATGCTACTGAAACTTATTATGAGGGAGGAACATATGCTTGTAGGAATTGCAATAATATCAAGTTTCCTCTCTATGTGCTTAAAGTTTTGAAGTTATGCTTGTTTTACCTTCCTATGCAAGTTGATTCTTGTTCCCACAAGTTGTTTGCTCACAAAATCCCTATGCATAGGAATTATGTTAGAATTAAATGTGCTAGTAATATTCTTCATGATGCTCTCTTTATGTTTCAATTCTTATCTTTTATGTGAGCATCATTGAAATCATCATGCCTAGCTAGGGGCATTAAACGATAGCGCTTGTTGGGAGGCAACCCAATTTTATTTTAGTTCCTTGCTTTTTGTTCCTGTTTAGTAATAAATAATTCATCTAGCCTCTGTTTAGATGTGGTTTTATGTGTTTAATTAGTGTTTGTGCCAAGTAGAACCTTTGGGAAGACTTTGGGGAAAGTCTTGATCATGCTGTGAAAAACAGAAACTTTAGCGCTCACGAGAATTGCTGCCATTTTTATTTGGAGAGTACTATTTAGTTAATTATTTTTGAAGATGATTAATAGATAAATTCCTCAGGTCCAGAAATTTATTTGATAATTTTATGAGTTCCATAAGTATACGTTTGATCCAGATTACTACAGACTGTTCTGTTTTTGACAGATTCTGTTTTTCGTGTGTTGTTTGCTTATTTTGATGAATCTATGGCTAGTAAAAGAGTTTATAAACCATAGAGAAGTTGGAATACAGTAAGTTTAACACCAATATAAATAAAGAATGATTTCATTACAGTACCTTCTGATGGTGATTTGCTTTCTTATACTAACGGAGCTTACTAGTTTTCTGTTGTGAAGTTTTCAAGTTTTGGGTGAAGATTCGATGGACTATGGAATAAGGAGTGGCAAGAGCCTAAGCTTGGGGATGCCCATGGCACCCCAAGGTAATATTCAAGGATAGCCAAGAGCCTAAGCTTGGGGATGCCCCGGAAGGCATCCCCTCTTTCGTCTTCGTTCATCGGTAACTTTACTTGGAGCTATATTTTTATTCGCCACATGATATGTGTTTTGCTTGGAGCGTCATGTCATTTTCTTTAGTTTTGCTTGCTGTTTGAATAAAATACCAAGATCTGAAATTATTAAATGTTAGAGAGTCTCCACATAGTTGCATAATTATTCAACTACTCATTGATCTTCACTTATATCTTTCAGAGTAGTTTGTCATTTGCTCTAGTGCTTCACTTATACCTTTTAGAGCATGGTGGTAGTTTTATTTTGAAGAAATAGATGAACTCTCATGCTTCACTTATATTATTTTGAGAGTCTTAAATAGCATGGTAATTTTCTTAAAATCCTAATATGCTAGGTATTCAAGAATAATAAAATTCTCTTATGAGTGTGTTGAATACTAAGAGAAGTTTGATGCTTGATGATTGTTTTGAGATACGGAGGTAATAATATCAAAGTCGTGCTAGTTGAGTAGTTGTGAAATTGAGAAATGCTTGTGTTGAAGTTTGCAAGTCCCGTAGCATGCACGTATGGTAAACGTTATGCAACAAATTTGAAACATGAGGTGTTATTTGATTGTCCTCCTTATGAGTGGCGGTCGGGGATGAGCGATGGTCTTTTCCTACCAATCTATCCCCCTAGGAGCATGCGCGTAGTGCCGAGGTTTTTGATGACTTGTAGATTTTTGCAATAAGTATGTGAGTTCTTTATGACTAATGTTGAGTCCATGGATTATACACACTCTCACCCTTCCATCCTTGCTAGCCTCTTCGGTACCGTGCATTGCCCTTTCTCACATTGAGAGTTGGTGCAAACTTCGCCGGTGCATCCAAACCCCGTGATATGATACACTCTGTCACACATAAACCTCCTTATATCTTCCTCAAAACAGCCACCATACCTACCTATTATGGCATTTCCATAGCCATTCCGAGATATATTGCCATGCAACTTTCCACCATTCCGTTCATCATGACACATTCATCATTGTCATATTGCTTTGCATGATCATGTAGTTGACATCGTATTTGTGGCAAAGCCACCGTTCATAATTCTTCCATACATGTCGCTCTTGATTCATCGCAATCCCGGTACACCCTCGGAGGCATTCATATAGAGTCATACTGTGTTCTAGTATCGAGTTGTAAATAAATAGAAGTGTGATGATCATCATTAATAGAGCATTGTCCCCCCAAAAAAGAGAAAGGCCAAATAAAAAAAAGGAAGGCCAAATAAAAAAAAGAAAGGCAAAAAAAGAAAGGCCAAATAAAAATTAAAAATAATAATAATAAAAAAGGGGACAATGCTACTATCCTTTTTCCACACTTGTGCTTTAAAGTAGCACCATGATCTTCATAGTAGAGAGTCTCTCATGTTATCACTTTCATATACTAGTGGGAATTTTTCATTATAGAACTTGGCTTGTATATTCCAACAATGGGCCTCCTCAAGTGCCCTAGGTCTTCGTGAGCAAGCAAGTTGGATGCACACCCACCAGTTTCTTTTGTTGAGCTTTCATACAATTATAGCTCTAGTGCATCCGTGCTATATTATCTACTGTTTTGGGCAATATTGGGCTTTATTATCTACTTCTATATTACTTTTGGGACTAACCTATTAACCGGAGGCCCAACCCAGATTTGCTGTTTTTTTTGCCTATTTCAGTGTTTCGAAGAAAAAGAATATCAGACAGAGTCGAAACGGAACGAAATCAACTGGAGAAGTTATTTTCGGAAGGAAAGCAACCCAGGGAACTTGGAGTGCACGTCAGGGGAGACACGGGCTGCCCACGAGGGTGGGGGGCGCGCCCACCCCCTAGGGCGCGCCCCCTGCCTCGTGGGGCCCCTGTGGCTCCTCCGACGTACCCCTTGCACCCATATATACCTACGTATCGTAAAACTTCCAAAACAGAGATTAGATTGGGAGTTCCGCCGCCAGAAGCCTCTGTAGACACCAAAAGTCAATTGGGACCCTGTTCCGGCACCCTGCCGGAGGGGGAATCCGTCACCGGTGGCCATCTTCATCATCCCGGCGCTCTCCATGACGAGGAGGGAGTAGTTATCCCTCGGGGCTGAGGGTATGTACCAGTAGCTATGTGTTTGATCTCTCTCTCTCTCTCTCTCGTGTTCTTGATTTGGCACGATCTTGATGTATCGCGAGCTTTGCTATTATAGTTGGATCTTATGTTTCTCCTCCCCCTCTTCTCTCTTGTAATGAATTGAGTTTCCCCTTTGGAGTAATCTTATCGAATTGAGTCTTTAAAGACTTGAGAACACTTGATGTATGTCTTGGTGATCAACTTGCGGGTTTCGTGACATTGGGAGCCTATGCATAGGGGTTGGCACACGTTTTCGTCGTGATTCTCTGGTAGAACTTTGGGGCACTCTTTGAGGTCCTTTGTGTTGGTTGAATAGATGAATTTGAGATTGTGTGACGCATATCGTATAATCATACCCACGGATACCTTGAGGTGACATTGGAGTATCTAGGTGACATTAGGGTTTTGGTTGATTTGTGTCTTAAGGTGTTATTCTAGTACGAACTCTAGGGCTGTTTGTGACACCTATAGGAATAGCCCAACAGATTGATTGGAAAGAATAACTTTGAGGTGGTTTCGTACCCTACCATAATCTCTTCGTTTGTTCTCCGCTATTAGTGACTTTGGAGTGACTCTTTGTTGCATGTTGAGGGATAGTTATGTGATCCAATTATGTCAGTATTGTTGAGGGAACTTACACTAGCGAAAGTATGAACCCTAGGCCCTATTTCCTATCATTGCAATACCATTTACGCTCACTTCTATCACTTGCTACCTTGCTGTTTTTATTATTTCAGATTACAAATACCTTTATCTACTATCCATATACCACTTGTTTCACCATCTCTTCGCCGAACTAGTGCACCTATACAATTTACCATTTTATTGGGTGTGTTGGGGACACAAGAGACTCTTTGTTATTTGGTTGCAGGGTTGCTTGAGAGAGACCATCTTCATCCTACGCCTCCCACAGATTGATAAACCTTAGGTCATCCACTTGAGGGAAATTTGCTACTGTCCTACAAACCTCTGCACTTGGAGGCCCAACAACGTCTACAAGAAGAAGGTTGTGTAGTAGACATCAAGGAGGCACCCCCCTTGCCCCAATCCGAATTGGACAAGGGGAGGGGGCGCGGCCGCCTCTTTCCTTCTTCCTCTCTTTCCCCCTCTCCGTTGGAAGGAAATGGGGGGGGGGGTGAATCCTACTAGGAACGGAGTCCTAGTAGCACTCCCCCCATGGTGCGCCCCCTTGGGCCGGCCTCCTCCTCCCTCCCTCCTTTATATACGTGGGCATGGGGCACCCCAAAACACAACAGTTGTTCCTTAGCCATGTGCGGTGCCCCCCTCCATAGTTTACCACCTCGGTCATATTGTCATAGTGCTTAGGCGAAGCCCTGTGCGGATCACATCACCAACACCGTTGCCACGCCGTCGTGCTGACGGAACTCTTCCTCGACCCTCTACTGGATCAAGAGCTCGAGGGACGTCATCATGCTGAACATGTGCTGAACACGGAGGTGTCGTACATTCGGTACTTGGATCGTGAAGACGTTCGACTACATCAACCGCATTAACCTAACGCTTCTGGTTTCGGTCTACGAGGGTACGTGAACACACTCTAACCGTCTCATTTCTATGCATCTCCTAGATAGATCTTGCGTGATCGTAGGATTTTTTTTGAAATTCCATGCTACGTTCCTCAACAACTGAAACTGATGATATTATTGAAAATGGTGATTATGATTCTCCCCTAGATATGAATTGCATGTTGTGCCTGAGGGTTATGTTATGGATGAAGAAACTGCTAGAGACTTCTTTGCTTGTAATGATAGAGAGGATCTTAAGAAATGGTTAGCTAAGCTAAAAGAAAAATCCCTGAATGCTATAATGAAATATGATCCCACTTTTGCTACTTCACCTATCTTTGCTACTGATGAGGATTATGAATTCTCTGTCGATCCTGAGTTAATTATTTTGGTTGAATCTGATCCTTTTCATGGTTATGAATCTGAAACTGTTGTGGCACATCTTACTAAATTGAATGATATAGCTACCCTATTTGCTCATGAGGGAAAAATTCGTTATTACTATATCCTTAAATTGTTTCCTTTCTCATTAAATGGCGATGCTAAATTATGGTTTAATTCTCTTGCTCCGGGTTGTGTGCGTAGTCCCCAGGATATGATTTATCACTTCTGTGCAAAATATTTCCCCGCTCATAAGAAATAAGTTGCTTTGAAGGAAATATTTAACTTTGTGCAAATTGAAGAAGAGAGTCTCCCACAAGCATGGGGGAGGCTTCTCCGATTACTTAATGCTTTGCCTAATCATCCTCTCAAGAAAAATGAAATGCTTGATATCTTTTATAATGGACTAACCGATGCTTCCAGAGACCACCTGGATAGTTGTGCTGGTTGTGTTTTCAGGGAAAGAACTGTTGAGCAAGCTGAATTGCTAATGAATAATATATTGAGTAATGAAAATTATTGGACACTTCCTGAACCAACTCCGAAGCCAACTCTGAAGAAAAGGGGTATTCTATTTCTTAGTCCTGAAGATATGCAAGAGACAAAGAAATCCATAAAAGAAAAAGGTATTAAAGCTGAAGATGTTAAAAATTTACCACCTATTGAAGAAATACATGGTCTTAATAACCCGACACAGGTAGTAGAGGTAAACTCTCTCCGTAGATTTGATGAAAGTGATATTCCTCATAATAAGTCTGCTAGTAAATTCTTTGATGATTTTGATAATTTTATTGTTAAACAAGAAAATTTCAATGCTTATGTTAGTAGACAATTGAAACATAATGCTTACATGCTTGACCACTTGGGTGATTATATGAATAGAACTGTTAATGCTCTTAATCTTATTAGTAAACATGCTTCAATGGTTACAAATCAAGTAGAACAAGTACTTAAAGCTCAAGATGATTTGCTTAATGAGTTGAATAGTAAGAATAATGATAATGATGTTAGGGTTATGACTAGAGGTGGTAAGATGACCCAGGAACCTTTGTATCCCGAGGGCCATCCTAAGAGAGTTGAGCAGGATTCTCAGAGAATTAATACTGATGCACCTAGTCCTCATACTACAATGAAAAATAAAACTGATAGGACTTTGCATGCTAGTGAACCTGCTGTAGACACACCTGAGAATCCCAATGATATTTATATTTCTGATGCTAAGACACAATCTGGTGATGAACATGAACCTAGTGATAATGTTAATGATGATGTTCATGTTGATGCTCAACCTAGTAATGATACTGATGTAGAGATTGCACCTGCTGTTGATCTTGATAACCCATAATCAAAGAATCAACATTATGATAAGAGACTTTGTTGCTAGAAAACATGGTAAAAAAAGAGAACCATGGGTTCAGAAACCCATGCCCTTTCTGCCTAAGCCATCCAAGAAAAAGGATGATGAGGATTTTGAGCACTTTGCTGAAATGATTAGACCTATCTTTTTGCGTATGCGTTTGACTGATATGCTTAAAATGCCTTCATATGCTAAGTATATGAAAGATATTGTTAATAATTAAAGAAAGATAATGGAAGCTGAGATTTCCACCATGCTTGCTAATTATACTTTTAAGGGTGGAATACCAAAGAAACTTGGAGATCCAGGAGTACCAACTATACCATGCTCCATTAAAAGAAACTATGTTAAAACTACTTTATGTGATGTTGGAGCCGATGTTAGTGTTATGCCTTTCTATTTGTATCATAGACTTGATTTGAATAAGTTGACACCTACTGAAATCTCTTTACAAATGGCTGATAAATCAACTGCTATACCCATCGGTATTTGTGAGGATGTGCCTGTTGTGGTTGCAAACGTTACTATCTTAACGAACTTTGTTATTCTTGATATTCCCGACGACGATAGTATGTGGATATCCTTGGTAGACCCTTTTTGAATACTGCAAGGGGCTGTTACTGAGTGCAACAAAGGCAATGTCACTTTTCATGTTAATGGTAATGAGCATACGGTACACTTTCCGAAGAAACAACCTCAAGTTCATAGTATCAATTCTATTGGAAAATTTTCAACTATTACTATTGGATATTTTGAATTCCCTCTACCTACTGCCAAAAAGAAATATAATATTCTTATTGTTGGGGAAATGCATATCCCTGTTGAGGTAACCTAGTGTTATTCGAAAATTCTCCGGTTTCATTGTCACTCAGAAGAAGTTTGTAATAAGACTTGATCAACCTTGTTAATGGATTCCTTTTTATGAGCATGAGATGGATGAATTTAGAAGGCATAACTCTCTATACCCATCTTTTACTTTATATTATTTAGATTAAATAAAGAAAAAAAACAGTATTTTATGTCTATTTTCTGATTTATCCTTGCAATAAAAAATGTCTCGCAAATAAAAGTTCTCCAAATGCCCTAAAAATATAGTATGATCATTTTTAAAATATTTTAAGAATTTCTGGTGCAAAGAACACACCAGGGGGCCTCACCAACTGGCCACAAGGGTGGAGGGCACGCCCACCCCCCTGTGGCGCACCCCCTGACCTTGTGGGCCCCATGTGGCCCCCTCCACTTATTCCAGCACCCATCCAATCCTTCCTCCAGAAAAATCACTCCATAGCTCAAACTCGTGTTCTTACTCATCTTGCTGCCATTTTCAATCTCCTTGCTCAAAGCTCCATTCACAAAACTGCTTTGGGGGATTGTTCTTCGAGGAAGAAAATGTTGAGGAGATTATTGAGAGGCTCCTCGAGTCGGGGTTCGAGGGAAAAAGAAAATGAGGAGAAGGAAAAGCCCAAGTATAATCTTCCTCGCACAACGGGAATTTGGCCATGTGATGCATTCTTACAAGCAGCCGAGATTTATGATGATTTCTATTATTGGGCTGGGAATGCAGGCATTACCGACTTCCTCCTCGACTGGTGTAATCAGTATCTCCTACACACTAATACTTTCGTTCAAAATTTTCACTTTCATGCTAGGAAATCACCACCGATGGTAGACTTTCACTTATATGATGAGTACAAAGAAATGACGCTTTTATGACTTTTGTGAGGTTTGTAAATTACCTTATGAAGGTAGCGTCGAGGAACCACGTCCTAGTGATGTGGAAGGCCTTATTCATGAAATTACCATAGGGGAAGGTAGAGGATTGTCGGGAGAGAGAGTATCTAGTATAAATCTTCCTACTTTACGCTATTACTCATTATTAGCTGGGAGATGTTTAATTGGTCGTGGAGAGAGTGGAGGCCTTAGTGCCCCTGACCTCGCCATTTTGCGCCACGCTTTACATAGAGATAGAGCTTACAGTTTGGGCGATATGGTTGCTAAACGGTTGAGTATGAACCATGCAAAGGGTCCTATTTTCGGAGGCATCTTCGCCTCCCGCCTTGCTAAACATTTTGAGATACCCATTAGGCAGTACGAAAAATAGGAGAAATTTCTACCCACTATACATTTACATTATGACAACATGGTAGAACATAAGTTTATTCGCCATGACGAGGAAAAAAGACTTATTTATAACTTGGTATTTAGCGAGAATACTTTCCAGATTATTACCTTTGCCTGCACCTGTTTTGTTCGATATTCATTCAGACAGGTACTTCATTTTCCCGCGGACATTCATGCATACCGGGAGGGGACACGATCCCCACCTCCTGAGCCAGAGCCATCACCTGATCCATACCAGGAGTCTATTTATCAGTTGGATCCATAGGAGCTCGCTAACCAGTGAAACCCCCAGGATCCTCCTCACTACACCGGAGAGAACTACAACTTTGGATATCCACTAGGCCCGTGGGCATAGACCAACTTAGGCCAAAAGCCTAAGCTTTGGGGAGTACGTATTTTTCACCGACATTATATTCATGTTCACACACTTAGTTCAGTTGTCGGTGCTCATACTCTTTCATTGTATTATCCATGTTAGTTTATTTCTTTTTCTTTCTTTCTTCTTGTGTGTTTGATAAACCTTAAGAAAAACCAAAAAAATAGTTGTAGTTAGTTTAATTTCTATGCATTCTTAGTAGTAGTAAAATTAAAATAAACCCCAAAAAGATTTCTCGTTCTTCTTTTGCTTGTTGGGGGCTTTCCCGCATAAATAGTTTTTCTCGTTCTTGTTTTACTTCCTTCAGAAAAAAAAACTCCAAAAATATTTCAGTGTGTTTCTTTGAAATTCTTTTCTTTTCTTTGGGGGTCGAGAGGAGAAGACCACGATGAAAATGTCGAGTGGCTCTCTTATGCATTATTGTTGATCTAACAAAGAGCCCATATTACCTTGTCTTCTCCTTTGAATAAATTTTTACAGATTCCAGCTTAGTCCGATGCACGTGCACTATTATTATTATTATTATTATCCACACCATTCGGTCGTGCAAGTGAAAGGCAATAATGACGATATATGATGAAATGATTGAGATGATGAAAAGCTGGCATGAACTCGACCTATCTTGTTTTTGTAAATGTGATTAGTTCATCGTTCCTGATTCATCCTATTATGAATGAAACATGTTTGCAATGACAATTAGAGATTATAATTATTCATGCCATGCTTAATTAGCTAGGAGTTTATAATGTTTTATATTGCATGCCAACATGGAAATTAAAATGGTTGTGATGTAGTATGATAGGATGGTATGCTCCTTTGAATGATTCGAGTGGCTTGGCTTGGCACATGTTCATGCATGTAGTTGAAACGAAATCAACATAGCCTCTACGATATTTATGTTCATGTTGATTTATATCCTACTCATGCTTGCACTCAATGTTGGTTAATCTCAATGCATGTTTATGACTGTTGTCGCTCTCTAGTTGGTCGCTTCCTAGTCTCTTTCTAGCCTTCACTTGTACTAAGCGGGAATACTGCTTGTGCATCCACTTCCATAACCCCACAATTGTTCCATAGGAGTCCACCATACCTTCCTATATGCGGTATCTACCCGCTGTTCCAAGTAAATTTGCAAGTGCCAACCTCTAAACTTTCAAATGATAATCTGTTTTATATGCTCGAATAGCTCATGTACCAACTAGGGCTGTCAATATCTTCCATGCTAGGTAGGTTATTCTCACGATGAGTGGACTCCGCTCATCATTCACGAGAAAATGGCTGGTAAACGGGATGCCCAGTCCCATGCTCAAATCAAATCAAATCAAAATAATTGCAAACAAAACTCCCCTAGAACTGTTGTTAGTTGGACGGTACCCATTGTTTCGGACCAGCCGTGGAGTGTGCTTGTTGGTGGTGGGGGAGTATAAACTTTACCATTCTGTTTGGGAACCGCCTATAATGTATGTAGCATGGAAGATACCGAGATCTCTTGGTTGTTATGTTGACAATGAAAGCATACCGCTCAAAATATTATTAAATCTTTATTTCAAAACTTGAGCTTTGGCACCTCTGCAAATCCCTACTTCCCTCTACGAAGGGCCTATCTATTTACTTTTCTTGCTGAGTCACCATCCTCTTATAAAAAGCACTAGTTTGAGAGCACCACTGTCACTTGTATGCATTGTTATTAATTTATATTGAGTATGACTATGACTGGATCTCTTTTGCCATCAGTTACAATGTCTAGTCAGTCCTTGATCTTTAGGGGTGCTCTGCATTTATGTTTTCCGATCTCAGAAAGGGCTAGCTAGATACCATCTTGTTATATTATATCATGATTGTTTTGAGAAAAGTGTTGTCATCCGAGATTTAATATTATTGCTCGCTAGTTGATTATGCCATTGATGTGGGTAAATGTGAGACCTAAAAGTTATTGTGAATATGGTTACACTACAAAAAAATACACTTCCGTGATGATACATGTTTGTCACAGTAGGTCACGTTTTTTGTCATGCATGTACATCCATGACGATTTTATGACAGAATCAAGATAGTCATACCTGGGTTGTCGTAGAAGTGTTCCATGACATTACCAAAATTATCATCATGGAAGTGCCCACTTCCATGCCGATAAATCGCGCGTCACAGAAGTGCTTTCATCAAGGGTGATCAACACGTGGCATCCACCGTAACGGAATGCCGTTAAGCTATCGGGTCCGGTTTTGGATTCGATAACCCGTTAACAGCCCCGACCAATGGGGATTTTCCATGTGTAAAATCATCATTGGCTGGAGGAAACACGTGTCGGCTCATCGGTGGGATAGATGTCATCCACTCATTGGACCCAAGGCGCCTATGATACGTCGACATATGGCACGTCCCAAGAGAGGCCCATTCCTGTGAAAAGGCCGACCCGTTGTCAAAAGGTGGCGGGCCGGCCCACGGAAAGCCTGTTAACAGTCTGTTCGCATATAGCCCATTTACAGCCCGCTAACCCAGGGCCCATTACGACATCTCTGAATTAGGCCCAGTACCGTCATCTGGGCCATCCAATGTGATTCCAGCCTGTTTTAACGTCCACCCCATGTATGGCCCATGACGTCTTTCAGCCCATATGAGGCCCTTTGTAACTCTTGGCCCATTAACGGCTCGTGGTGAAACTGGCCCGTAATGAACAGTGTATCACTTCATACCCATTAACGACCCATTATTCCATTGGTCCGTTTCCAGCCCATGTTATCTTTCGGCCTTCTCAGGGCCCATTTATTCTTGGGCTCATTTCCAGCATTCGGTTACTTACAACCCGTTACTGTCATTTTCTGCTTGTGGGTCAAATTCAGCCCGTGGTTACAATCGGCCCGTTTGTGGCCCGTTAATACGTTGGGACGTTTTCATGTAAAAAACCATTGGGCTATTTTCATAGAGTTATCAAATACGGCCTATTAACGGCCCATTATGGTCCACGAATAGTACGACCCATGATTGGTGAAATGATGATACGCCCCGTAGAAGGCCCATGGAACCTACGGCCCGTAGAAGGCCCATGGGTCGTACGGCCCGTAGAAGGCCCATGGATTCTATGGCCCATATAGAAGGCCAATGGATCCTACGGCCCGTAGAAGGCCCATGGATCATATGGCCCGCAGGAGGCCCATGGTTACAACAGTCAGTGTGTTGCCATGATTATTTTGGCCTAGTTTCCAAAAATAGGTTATTGTGGCCACTAGAAAAACACAGAAAAAGAACTGCAGTGACTACAAGCAAACAACTAAACAAGACAATAAGGAAATAAATAAGCAAGCAATTAATGCTAGCCTATTACCGCTATTACACATATTACATCCACTGGGCATCAAAGTTCTCCACTAATGCAAATATAGGGAACAAAGTAGCATATTACATACACTGGCCATCAAAATTGGCCACCAGTGCAAATAAACACGGCAGCAAAACAAGAGCATAACTGAAACAACTTCAAAAGAGCTCAAGAAACGTTATCCTGAGTATTCACCATGCTG